>NC_143145.1:65149348-65454932 GCF_059928025.1 Delphinapterus leucas
TTGACTATATTTAGCTGCTCTACATTGTTGTTGCCCTCGTAGTTTATTTATTTACTTTTTATTTACCTCTTAATCAGTTGAAGCTCTTCAGTTGAATCATCTGTCAACCCAGCTTATCCGATTCTTCTTGTTTCTGATGCAAGATGCCTCTCTTTAGAGTGGCCCTTATGTAAATCAAAACACATATAAAGGACAAGTAACTGTTTTAACATTCCACTAACTTATTTAAGAGTTGAGAGTGTAAATCTGGGTAAGAAGCATGTTGTCTGTTCAAAATTTGATAACGTTGTTAACAGAGAATGTTTCCTTTTTTATGATATAATTATCTCATTATTTCTGAAGCTTGAACTAAAAGAGAAATGCAATTCTGTAATTGGGGTACCTGAAATCTTAGAAGTTCAAAGTCAGAGCACAGAAGCTCACAACTTATGACTAGCCGAGTGGTTATCTTCTATATGCATTTGGTTAATCTGTAACACATTACTCTATTCCTTAATAGATATGTGAGCTATAGCTGGTATGCATAGTTCAGTAACTAAGGTTAAACTTAAAAAAAAAAACAAACAAACAAAGAAAAGAAAATTTACAAAAATGTGTATTACAAAATTACAAAGGTGAAAAGGTTTTGAATAATTTAATTTCCTTTCCTGTCTTCAAAAAATGAATAGGAAATAGAGCAAATACTAGATACATTTTACTAATCACATAGTCCAAGTCAATGCATTACATACATAGGAATGTGAAATGTCAGATTCAATTAAATGAGCACTTGTAAAATATACCATTTTACCACATGAGTATATTTAAATCATAACACATTCAGATAAGTACGCTAAAAATTCAAATAAGCATATGTAGCTACTTGACTCTAATTATTGAAATAGAGACATTGACTTCCATGTGTGATGATGCAAACAAATCATGTCTTCTTGTAAATGTTTATTTCTGGCTTTTGACTTGGAATCTATTCCTTTAATGATATTTTATAACAAAAAGTAGTATGATTTCTTCATATACTTTCAACACAGAAGTTCTTCAAATTTAATCAGTGGTTAGCACACATTCAGAAACAACACCTGGGTCAATACTGAAAGAAATGAAAAATTAACTCTTGCTCAAGATTAGGGACATCTCATGGAGGTCTTCAAATCTGTTATGATTGTAAACATACACATATACATCATATGCATAAAGAGTTAACTTTTGTTATAAATAACAGTAATTGGCAACACTTACTGAGTGTACTAGACAATGCAACCAGCCTTTTAAACAAACAGCTCTACTCTTCCCCCAAATCCTGCATGGTCAACTTTAGTGTTCACATTTTACAGGTGAAGAATTTTCCTTGGACAAGATAAATACATTATTTGCCTAAATAGTGTTAAATTAAGAATATCCTTCAATAGGGTTTCAGACTAGACATGTTGAATTTCATAGCCACTGCAAATTATTCTGGTATTAAACATCATGAGAATCAGTCATTTAAGTGTAATTACAGGAATATTTTCTTCCCATACCTACTTTATTCACATGTCTAAATTTTATTGTTTATCCTATAAGATAAATGTACTGTTATATTTATAATTTTATTTATATTTTAAAATATTTATTTTTTATGATAAAATAAAGGTTTATCCATTGAAGAAATTTAAAAAAAAATTAAAGAGAAAACAATTTCTACAATCTTATAACCCAAATATAAACACTAGTAAGAACATATTTGCATATTTCCTGAAGGTCTGCCAGAAGGGTTTCTATTTATATGTAACATACAATTGCATATACATATTAATTTAATGACTCAAACATATTGAGTAACTATTACATACCACTACTTAAGGATAAAGAGGTAATTCTAATAGAAAAATGCTTGGTTTCTTACTGCATGCACATACACAAATATATATTTACTTGTTTTACACAATGTCAAAAATAAAACTTTATTTTTTTACTTTACATGACATCAAGCATTTTTTGAAGTCTAAGCATTATCAGATACAATTCATAATTAAAATTATAAGGTGGCCTAGTGAATAAAATTTTAACTTTGCTATCTTGTGTATTTCCCTTGAAACAATGACATAACTTCTTTAATATCTGTATCTTCAACTTTCAAATGAAAATAAAAATTAATGTTTATCAATAGGACTCAGAATTCATATTTATACTTCATGTGATAATACTATCTTAGATTATACTTTTATTATTATATTTTCATTGTATTTTATCATAGTCATTTGATTTGGTCTAGGTAATGCTTGAAAACCCACCTGCCCATATTAGCATCAAGTCCAGTTATTTTGTTCTGATAGCATTCACACTTTCAATAAAAAGATTAAAAACTAGTGGGCTTATTTGGTGCCAAGGTTTAAGGCCTGTTCTGAGGCACTACAGAAAGAAAACAGAATCTGATCAGACACTGAATATTGCTGCTGAGAACTCCCAACATAATCCTGTAGGCATTTCCTCCTGTTAGAGCAATGACCTTCTGGTACATTTCCCTGCACAAGCTGAAAGGATGCTGCAACCTGAGGTCCCATCCTTACCTCCACATTCACCCACACAGACTTTATTTCCAAACACACAACCCCATACTAACAGGGCACTTCAAATCTCAGCTGCATTGCACCAAAATCAGTGTTTCCCCACTACTAAGTCTTGGATTTGTACTCCAGTTACTAAACCAGTCCCTTTTCCTTCATAGTAAGTTTTCATTTAAAGGGAACTTGGTTATTTCCCATCCATATAACATAGTGTAGCTCACGTTAGACTATCAAAGATGTTCTAAAAACTTAGACCTACATATAGCAGGATCACGATCTCTCGGTTCTTCCCTTAGGTTGCTCCTTGGGTTCAGTGCAGGTGTGAAGAGAACCCAGCCATTATCTGTTTCCCAATTTTGGCTGAAATTTTCCTCTCTCCCACCTTTCTCTATTATTCTTTTCTCTCTCATCTTACGCAAGGCATGTAACATAAAATTCTCAATAAATGTAGCTTTTAACAGACAGATATAGAGATTGTTTTAAAGCAGATTTTAGTTTTTTTTTCTTTTTCGGTACACGGGCTTCCCACTGTTGTGGCCTCTCCCGTTGCGGAGCACAGGCTCCGGACGCACAGGCTCAGCGGCCATGGCTCACGGGCCTAGCCGCTCCGCGGCATGTGGGATCTTCCCAGACCGGGTCATGAACCCGTGTCCCCTGCATCGGCAGGCGGACTCTCAACCACTGCGCTACCAGGGAAGCCCAGTTCTGGCTTTTTGATTAGGGGTAGAAAAACCAGCAGAAACTCCTGAGATTGAAACAAAAATTTATATTTTAGTAAATTATCCTTCCATGTTGACTTTTTTGGACTTCAGTCTTCCAATGTAATGTACATCTAGTAAGAAGAAAAATTTCAATATCCTTTGTATACATTCATTTATTAAGAAGTAGTTGGTTTAAGGAAAAATGCTAGTATAATCTCCAATATGTTATTTTACAATAGTGTCTGGAGATCTTTAAAAAAAAAGGCTTCTTAATTCTTCTATTTATAGTTACCCATCTAAAAAAGTTTTGTGGTTGAATTTAATACTTAGCAGTTATGCTGGTCAAGCACTATGTAGGCAAGTATTTTTTAAGCAGATATATCTCTGCCAATTCTATGCTGCAATTTTAAACCCTACTATTCTTGATATCACATAAAATGTAGGGGGAATTCATTATGTAAAACAGACTTTTTCAGGGCTAAAAATAAAGACTTTTGATTTACTTAAATCCTGCGTGTCCAGACTATTCTCTGAAATCAGTGGATCGTATAAATCTGTATTATATTAAAATCATTTTTGAGATTAATAGGAATTTCACAGTGTTTTTTATAATAATCCCCATTTATTGAAGTGTACAATGTGAACAGTAATGTGTTTAATGTTGTATATACATAATCTCATTTAACTTTTACAGCAACATTGCAAAATAAAGATTAACATTAGGCTCTTTTTGCAGTTGAGGATTCTGAAGGTTAGAAAGGTTGAGTAATTCACCCTAAACCACTCAACTAACAAGTGACAGAACAATAATATGAATCTATTTCTTAACAAATTATGATGGAACCTGTGCAAAGATGGCTGCCAAAAGTTACTCCCATCCCTGTGTGGATATGGTACCATTCCCACAAAGTGGTGGGTCTTATATCCCCTCGCCTTGGATCTTCGCTGTTCCTGTGATATGTTTTGACCAATAAAATACATTGGAAGTGATATTTGCCAGTTTCAGGCCTAGATTCAAGAGGCCTGCCAGCTTACTCTTTTTTTTTTTTTTTTTGTCTTGGACAACAGCTGCCATGAAAAGAAGCCCAACTACATTGTTGCTGGTAAGAGGCATGTGAAAGGAATGAGAGTTTACAAAGAGGGAGAAAGAGAAGCCAGCCAACTGCTGGCCATTGTAGCCATCTTACCTGAGACACCAGACACATGAATGAGCCACATGGATCCTTCATCCCTAGTTTAGCTACCTAAACCAAACAACAGAGGGGAGAGGCCCAGACAGACTCTGCCTAATTTCAAAATTATGAGGCAATAAACAATGGTTTTAAGCAATAGTTTTAAGTTTTGGGAAGTTTGTTAGGCAGTGAGAAATAACTGAACAACCAATAAAAATTACAACCTCTTTGCCAGCAAACTCTTTTATTGCATCCATTACTTATCATAAAACAAATCTGCCAATGTTTATTTAATTAAAATTATTTGATATTAGTGTTTCACATATAGCAAGAAAAAGACGATACAAATGTGATCAAGAAACTGAATGAAGAGTAAAATCCTTCAGTAGCAGCTATGCAGCTATATTTATCTGCTACTAAAATTCCCCTCATTAACATTTCTAGTGTTTAAATACTGAGTCACCATAGAAAAGTTTCCAAGGAAATTGTCTTTAAATAATATAAATATTAGAAGTATTCTTTTAGTTGACTCCATATTTTTAAGAAAAATATTCCTGCTTTCTGAAACTTACAATGTGTCTGATAATGTGTTTTAAGTTGAATGTACCTAAGTCATGTTCTGAATAAAAATATTAGGGCTACTTAAAATATGTTTAAAATACTGATATGGATTTAAAATATTTTATATATTTGATATATTGCTATGAATTATACAGATATGCTATTTTATATTAAGTAGGAAATTGTCTATCATTCTGTATTAATTTTACATTTAAAACTTCTCTTTCTAAAAACAATATGAATACAAATTTTGATTCCATCTCATATATCAGAGGCATTTACAAGTTCTTTCCAACAAAGATGGTATTTTTAAAAATATTAAAAATACCAAATATTTCAGGGTGAACAATAAATGTTACTTTCCTTTCTTTTGCCATATTACTTGGGAGCAATATGAAAAATCTGAAACACAGTTTATGAAAAAGGAGGTTGTTAAATAAACTATGATACAATGCAAGATAAAATACCATGAAACCATTTAAAACTTTACCCACATTACTACATGAAAAAGTATCTTGGAAAGCAATTCATAAGAAAATCTCACGTTGTGAAATAGTATTATTAGTTGCATATATCAATATACAATTCTAAATTTTTTACACCTGAAATATTTGAAAATTATATAATAAATGTGCTTTATTTCATCAGCATGAGAAATCACTCATAAATGTGCAGGAAAAATAAAGAACTTAGACACTGGAGTCAGAAAGACTTAGATAAAAATGTTGATTTTGCCACTTTGATTTTAGCCAATAACCTAATATATCTTAATCTATAAAGTGGAAAGAACAAAATCTACTTTAAAAATTATAATAAAGTTTCAAGAGTACCTAATGATGTTCAGTAAATGGCAATTGTTCAAACACTTAAAAATTCAAGCACAAATCAAGCCCTGGACACTTGTATCCTTCAAACAGCACTGAGCTGCTCTATTGAAGATGGGTTTTCAGATGCCTGTCTAGTGCATCTCTGTTTGCACAAGGATGTTCTTAACATTCCCCAAAAATCTGAATAAAATTTTGGTAAAAATGTAATTTAAGTTTTGTAAAGCTATAGCCCATACTCTGTGTCTCAATTAAATGAGAGCAAAGTTTAGGGGTACCTGCTCAGTGCATCTTTTTTTTTCAGAGTTAGTATTGCTAAATAACAAAATCTAAGAGGTGATATATTGTATTATGGTTATGTTAGCTTTATTGCAAGAGTTTTTGTTTGACTTAATACTTTAAAATTTTCTTTTATTGAGGTGAAATGCTTACCATTAAAACCAAGAAAGAGTAATTGATTATAAATAGAAATTGATCGGAAATTGATCAGAAATAGAAAGAGTAATTGATTATAAATAAATTTCAGAAACTGAAAGACTGATGGATATGACAAGACTGATCAGGTGAAATTAGAACACTCCCTAACACCATACACAAAAATAAGCTCAAAATGGATTAGAGACCTAAATGTAAGGTCAGACACTATAAAACTCTCAGAGAAAAACATAGGCTGAACACTCAATGACATAAATCACAGCAAGATCCTTTTTGACCCACATCCTACAGAAATGGAAATCAAAACAAAAATAAACAAATGGGACCTAATGAATCTTAAAAGCTTTTGCACAGCAAAGGAAATCATAAACAAGATGAAAAGACAACCCTCAGAACGGGATAAAATATTTGCAAATGAAGCAACTGACAAAGGATTAACCTCCAAAATTTACAAGCAGATCATGCAGCTCAATATCAAAAGAAAAACAAACAACCCAATCCAAAAATGGGCAGAAGACCTAAATGGACATTTCTCCAAAGAAGACGCACAGATTACCAACAAACAAATGAAAGAATGCTCAACATCACTAATCATTAGAGAAATGCAAATCAAAACTACAATGAAGTATTACCTCACACCAGTCAGAATGGCCATCATCAAAAAATCTACAAAAAATAAATGCTGGAGAGGGTGTGGAGAAAAGGGAACCCTCTTGCACTGTTGGTGGGAATGTAAATTGATACAGCCACTATGGAGAACAGTATGGAGGTTCCTTAAAAAAAACTAAAAATAGAACTACCATACAACCCAGCAATCCCACTACTGGGCCTATACCCTGAGAAAACCATAATTCAAAAAGAGTCATGTACCACAATGTTCATTGCAGCTCTATTTACAGTAGCCAGGACATGGAAGCAACCTAAGTGCCTATCGACAGATGAATGGATAAAGAACATGTGGCACATATATACAATGGAATATTACTCAGCCATAAAAAGAAACGAAATTGAGTTATTTGTAGTGAGGTGGATGGACCTAGGGTCTGTCATACAGAGTGAAGTAAGTCAGAAAGAGAAAAACAAATACCATATGTTAACACATATATATGGAATCTAAAAAAAAACACAAAAAACAAACAAACAAAAAAAACCTGGTTCTGAAGAACTTAGGGTCAGGAAAGGAATAAAGATGCAGACATAGAGAACAGACTTGAGAATACAGGGAGGGGGAAGGGTAAGCTGGGACGAAGTGAGAGAGTGGCATGGACTTATAAATACTACCAGATGTAAAATAGATAGCTAGTCGGAAGCAGCTGCATCAGACGGAGAGATCAGCTTGGTGCTTTGTGACCACCTAGAGGGGTGGGATAGGGAGGGTGGCAGGGAGATGCAAGAGGGAGGAGATATGAGGATATATGTATATGTATAGCTGTTTCACTTTATTATAAAGCAGAAACTAACACACCATTGTAAAGCGATTATACTCCAATAAAGATGTTAAAAAAGAAAAAGAAAAGAAAAGAAAAAAAAAAGACTGGTCAGGTTTAGGGGAAAAAAAAGATCACTATAACCAACTCCAAATGATTCAGATTGACCAAACTGGTGAAGAAATATAAAAGGAGAGCAACTTGGCCAAAACACTCACATAAGGTCATTCAATGAGAGAAAACAAATCAAAATAAGATAAAAAGGTGATTCTAATTAACTTTTGGGATTTATGTGTTATAACTTAAGTTCAGAGTGGATTTCATGCAGTGAAATTTTGCAAAATAAATCTAGAGCACAGGCCGAGTTCTAATGTTATTTTGAAAGAACATAAAATCCAGGAAAAGAATGTTTCTTAGAATTTTTATTACAATATGAAGAAGTTAGTCTTAGTAGTTATAATTAGACAAAATTTTACATGAAATGAATTTTCATCAAAGTTAATTTGTATTTGAGGGGAAAACAGGATACATTTGATGGGAAAGCATATTAAACCCAGACTACTGGCATTTGCATCATTGTATTTGATAGTTATACTTACATTTTTCTGTGCACTATAATCAGATTATATTTGTTTATTCTTTTTAATAGATATATACTCGTTTTGCCATATGAATTTAAATATTTACTTATGTTAAATCTTTCAACTTTTCTGGGATTTTATGTGCATGTTGCTCTTGTTACATTGATGCCAGCAAATACAAGGATAATATACCACTCTGTAAAAATATTTGCAGTAGTCACACACCAATACAAAAGGAAAAAAAAATGTGTACTTCAGTTATTTTCACACACGATTCATATTTTGTTTTTCAATATTTCTAAATAAGCATTTAGAAAGTATTTACTCTGTGCTAAGTATATGGCATGGTTGTATGGATATAGTATTTAGGACAAATGTGAGCTCTGAACAAAATATGAAAGCAACATCAAAAAATCCAAAAGGGACTCCAGGCTTATTAAAGAGCTATTTTTGAAATGTTTCCACAATAATCACTATATACTACATAAACTGAAATTAACTATCAAAGAGAAGTGGGTATCCTATAAAAATTGTTGAATAATACAATTTATAGTAAGCATTATAAAGATTCTCACAAAATTTCCAACATTTTAATTTGAAATTATAAGGACAGCAAGTACAAAACTACCATTTTATGTTAAAATTTCTGGCTATCTAAAGAGCAGAAGCTATACTGAATTTTTAAATAGGACCAGATGGATGGATAGATAGATAGATAGATTTCAATGTTAATATTGATATATCGATGAAGAAATGCCATTAGCAAAATCTCTGTCTCTTTCTCTCTTAAGAACATAGATAAGCCACATGAGATCTTGCTGTATTTTCTATATATTTATCCCTGCAATATTTGGTGACTATCAATATTACACACTTATTAATATAACAATGATATAATTTGAATTCAAGTCAAAACAAAATGCATTTAACTACTTGGAAATAAGGAGTGAGTATTCAACAGTATAGACCTCTGAGCTTTCTGGAAAAGAATGTATACTGCATAATTAACTCGTAATATTGCAGGATACTTTTAAAACAGCATTTTTCTACCAAAAAAATAAGATAAATAATTTATTATCTCTCTCTGTTAAACACCAAAGACAAATAGGAGGGTTTTGTTTGTATTAATTAAAAAAAAAATCACATTACTCATTTTTAGCTTTTGGATCAGTTTAATTGAAGATTAAGCAGAAATTGTAAGGTAAGCTGTTGAAAAAAATAAGTTAACATTTGCAAAAATCTGCTTGGATGAATCAGAATGATTTGTTAATGAGCACAGCTCATAAAAAGCAGAAATTAAATGGACATCGAGCCTGAAAAGAAATCACAACCATTTTTGTATAAGTCCTGATTTCAATTTAGTATTCACAAACTCTTCTTATCGTTTTTATTGTTGTTAAATAATAAATGTTAAATAATAAATAAACTTGTTAATGAATAAATGTTATTAATTCATTTAACAGCTGTCCTAACAAATGAGTGCAGGAGCATTCACCAAAGCATGGACCATTGCCCTTAGCAATATTCCATTTGGGCAAAACAAAAGCATCCCTCTGCTGAAAAATCAAGTTTGAAAACAACTGTTAAACTTTTGGATTCATATCAATCAGATTTTTCTGTAGTTATTATATATAACTATAATTTTGTTTTCTGAGCACTGCTTAATGCATTTTTAAAAGCAGATAAATAATATACCATATTCTATTTAAACATCTCTTTAAGATTATATATATTTTTTGATCGCAATCTATTTAGGACATATCCTAAATGTTATGCTACTGTAGAAACCTTTTAATACATGTGTAGGGGAAGAAGCATATTGAAAAAGTTTTAATTGGGATACAATATACACAAATAATTTTACTATCTTTATTCTAATTAGCAAAGAGAGACTGCTATCAACTTTACCTTGCCTCCAGATGTTGACAGTTCTGTGGTCAGAACTCATAAAGCATGGGATCTAATAAATTTGTTAGACTTCAAGAATGAAAAGAATTGCATGATTTTTATTTCTTAAATAAAATAAAGTCTGATTTAGAATACAGATGTTTTTGTCTTTGATGTTTGAATGCTCTGGGTAAGCATATTAATGAGACTCAGCTGTATTAGTTTAGCTCAGGTACATTGGAGTTTTATGATCTTGTGAAGTTGAAAGAATAATTGTGCTTCTTATAAATGTTTTTTGTGGATCATCCCTCCCCCCAAAAAACTTTAGAGCAGAGGCTCTCCTTTCTCAGATGGCATACTCTTTTGAACAAGAGCAATAAGAATATTGGCAATGTTTATTGAAAACCTGCATCGATGAGGACTTTCTTGTTGAAAAGTAGTTTGGTGGCAATACTTAAGTGGCTCAGAAAATTTTAAACAAGTAGAATAGTAGACATACTTTCCATGCTTGGCTGTTTTCCATGCAATGGGGTGTGTTTTTTAAAACACATTCTTGGCCTTTATTGAAAAACCACAGATAGCTATAATTTGGGTAGCTTTTACAGATAATTTATGACTTTTGCACTCAACTTAATGGCCCATAAAAAACTCAAACCAGCAGTGTTAAGACATTGCTTTAGCAGTAAAAAAGGATTCTGGAGACTGAATGGATATTTAGAAAGGGACTTCCATGTCAAATGGAAATTTTGAATTATACTTAGAACATTTGTTTCTTAATACAAATATTATCTGTTTCAAAGTTACACCCTGGCTACTCTGATTCTTGCCATTTTAGCCAGGAATCCTACAACAGTGAATTATTAGTGTGTTTTAGATTACCTCCTCCTTTTAATGTGCTGATAGTGGATAATGCAAATTAGCTATTTAGAAAATGATGTGGATCTCTGTGTGACAATTTACTGCACCTGAAGAAAGTGTATACATTTCAGCTATGGCAACAGATGCCTATGATTTTTTTTTCCCATGGCTTCTAAACAGTTAACATCACCTGCTGCTGTTTGTGATGGAACCCCACAGGAAATGAATGCCAAAAGTACAAGATGAAAGAGAAAGTAATTTTCTGGAAGGGGAGTAAGAGTAGTTTTGCACTGTGAGGTGAAAGGGTGAGAAACCAAAAGACGTGTGAGGAATTACTTATAAAACTGGAAATGAGGGTAAAAGTTGGAGGCAAAGGGAGCAAATATAGGAAAGAGAAAAAGAAGAAAATACTGACCCCATACACAAGTTAAAGGGACTATAGATTGAAATATACATCTAGAAGGTGTTATTCAGAAAGTGTCACTGTTATATACATAGAAAAATCACAAACCTAATAAAATATTGTATACAAACTCAATATATGCTTGATGGGTAAAAAAAAAAAAATTAGCTGACAGATATTTTTAGGTTTTTCGTCTCTCTCCACAATTATGGATAATTCTATCAACTTTTTTCTTTTTGTTTTCTTCTTGTGAAAAATCAGAGAATGTGCAGTGAGGAAGAGCAAGAGATACAAGAAAAAATAAAATTATAATTATTAGAAAGGAGGGAAAATTAAAAGAAGATAATTATATATAGAGAGAGAGAGAAATCTATAAAATTGATTGTGGACTAAGTTGAGAAGTGGAAGGAGAGATATTTGCAGGGGCAGTTACTGGGTTGTAGATAGGGAAATGGGATGAAATGGGAAAATAATTGTCAACTAGGAGACATCAGAGATATTTAAACGTCTCAATTAGCTGGTGGATATTGAAACTGTGTTTATTTAAATGTAGCACTGTTTTAGGACTGGGATAAAACATGGGTTTTATGTGAAGATGTACACCAAAAAAAAAAAAATAGACTGATTGTTCTCACTTAAAATCATAGTAAAAGAGGTTATTTATCCTTGGTGATTAACAAACATATTCATCATCAGTTTTTACTACCAGTATAAACTGTATAAATCAGTCTATTTCTTTGAAAGATCATAAAAGAATAATGGGTTAAATCCCTGATAACTCCAATTTACATTAGTTTACAACAAAATATATTATCTAAGGAATGTCCAAGTTAGTCAAAATTTGTAGAGATGAGAAAAAAGTAGCCCAAGATGAAATGAAGGGATGAGTAGCTATATGGTTCAATAGCAGTATCTCTAAGAACATGAAAGCAATATTAGACTTCCTAAGAAGAAAGACTACCCCTTGAAGCATAAAAGTTATGTATGCTGATCGATAATGGGTGCAGTCTGGATTGACAATGCCAGATAGTAGTAGGTTTTTCTGAAGCCAGCTTGTTAACAGAAGAAGAAGATTCAAGACTACATGAGGAACGATGAAGGTAGGCCATATTTGTAGACACCTCTAAGTTTCTATGTTATCACAGAAAAGAAGAAAGGCCTTCAGGAAGAGCTTAGAAATGTAGTTCAGAAAAACAAAGCTTTTTAATGAACAAGCTTCTATTGGTGCATAACAAATTTCCACAAATTTAGCAGCTTAGAAGAATAAAAATTTATTATCTCACAGTTTCCATTGATCAGGAGTATGGACATGAATTAGCTAGGTCAAGCAAGTCTAGAATCAGGTGTCAGCCTGGGATTCAATCTCTTTTGAGGCTTGGGGCTTTTATCCAAGGCCATTCAGGTTTTGGCAGAATCCATTCCCTTGCAGCTGTAGTCCTCAGTTCCCCACTATTTTGCAGGCTGTAGGCCAAGAATTTCTCTCAACTCCTGGAGCCTGGACTCAGGTCCTAGACATGTAACTCTCTCACAACAAAACAGATTACTTCTTCAAAGCCTACAGGAGAGTCTCTCTCTCCAAGAAGAACCAGTCCATCTGTTAAAGACTTATCTGATTAGGTCAGATCATCCTAGGTTAGTCTCCCTTTTAATTAACTCAAAATCAGCTTATTAGGAAACAGTTTTATCTGCAAAATTCCCTTTACTTTTGCCCTATATTATTGATTTAAAGTATGACAGAGGTTCCATCTGCACTCAAGAGGAGAAGTTTTACAAAAGTGTGGGTCATTGGGCGTCTTCTAGAATTTCATTTTCTGTACCATTTATAAAAAGATACTATAATTTAAAAAACAGTAAAATATAAGGAAATAAGGTTTTTACCAGAAAATGTTTTTATTTTGAAGTAAATAAAAATTATGACCAAACATTTTGCAATGAATTTTTAAAAATCATAATACAGCAATTATTTCTATGCATAAAGTCTGCATATAAAAGGATAAGAGATGAAACATGAGCTGTCAAACCTCAGATATAAAAGTAGGGAAGAAAACCACACTTTTACAGATAGGAACACATAAGAGAAAGGGCCCACAGGAAAATAGATATTGTGGAAAGCAAGGTTAAGAATTATAGCAGATAAAAATGAAAAAAAGCATAAAAAATGACAGCAAAATGATAAAAATATAAAAATAAAATAAAAAGAGAGAATGATTACTAAAGTGGACAAAAAAGATCCAACATTTAGATCACAGAGTTCTACCCTCCTAGAAAAATAAAAACCTAAATAAAGGAAGAGAATAACTACTTTAAAATTTAATTATTTTCTTTTTTTTAAGACTGAATATCCATGTTGAAATTAGACATGAATCTATAAAACAGATTGAGGAAGCTTTATGTGGAAATACATGATCAAACCTGAAAGAAATAATTTTAAGTGTAAAAAGTAAGGAACAGTATTGTGCATATTATATTCCTATCATTTGTGAAAGAAGTTCAAGTTGATATGTTCAGAAACTAGTAACATTTTCTATTGAAAGCTTAAAAGCTAATACTGTATGTCTGTTGGAGTGGGGGTAGGGTTAGGAAAAGGTTTGAAGAAGACTTTTAATACATATTTTTTAAATGTATACTTTTAAAATCTTATTTTATTTTTGAAACATGTGAATACATTCTATTAATCCATTAAATGAATACTTTAAAAATTATAAATACTTTTAACAAATTATAAATAAATTCCTTTAAAATATAAAATCATATAGAACATTTGCTTAAAGAGTAAAAACTGTATTAGATTTAAGATCAACATGAAAATGTAACAGTATATATAAATTATGTTAGAGTTAGGGTTTATAATATACTACTAGAGGAAATTAAGTTACAAAACAACATTATTATGTACAATTTGGTGAATTATCTTTAGCATGGGTGAAGGTACAATTGAGTTGGATAGAAATGGAAAGCTACAGAGTGGCATGCTGTAAACTGCCTCCCTGCAACACACATTTTGTTTCTTTTTCCTGACATGAGATTTTGGTTGCTTTTTGGATTTTTCTTACAAGTTTTCTCCATTTTAAAATTTTCTACCATGAGAACACATTTATGTATTCAAGATGAAGTAGTTAATATTCTCTAAACTGACGTTTCTCTAATTCTTGGTAAAGAACTACACAATTATTTTAAATCCCCTTGTAGAAGACAAAGAAATTAGTTTTTACTTATTCTAATTCCTTCCTTCTCTAATATTTGTGAATTAAATCTGTGGGTACTGATCTCCCAAATCTGTCTCTTTCTTTTCTCTCTAAACTCTTATTTATTAAATCTGTCTTTTAACATCCAATTTATAATGCCATTAAAAATGTATTTTAAAATTTTCTTTATCAGTTGTTTTCAGTATATACTGCAAGCTCTTTGTAAATTCAAGTTTCTCATTTTGAGTTCTTAGTCTTCATTTATACCTTTTAATGGGTAAATTCTACAAAGTATAACTTGTTTCCATTTTTTTTCCTCTTGCTTTTTTCAAGGTATTTTTCTTTCCTTTTGATTTTCTACAGTTCAAATACCATATGCCTAGGCATAGGGTTTATTATTATTATTATTATTATTGGTATTTATCCTCCTTGTGGTTTAGTGAGCTTCCTGGATCTCTGGTTTGGTGTCTGACATAAATTTGTCGAAATTCTCAGTCATTATTCCTTCAAATATTACTTCTGTTCCTTTCTTTTCATTCCAGTATTTCCATTATGTGTATGTAACAACTTTTGTAGTTCTCTCACAGTTCTTAGATATCCTATGCTTTTTATTTGTTTGTTTGTTTGCTTTGCTTTTCAGTTTTGGAAGTTTCTATGTGACATATCCTCCAACTCAGAAATTCTTTCCTCAGCCATGTCCAGTCTATTACAGAGCCCATCAAAGGTATTCTGTATTTTTGTTATACTGTTTGTGCTCTCTAGAGTTTATTTTTGATTCTTTCTTAAAATTCCACAACTCTATGTTTATATTTCCCATCTGTTCTTATGTGTTCTCTGCTTTTTCTACAAAACCCTTAACACATTATTCATTGTTAAAAAAAAATTTCTGGTCTGGTAATTCTAACATTACTGCTATATCTGTTTCTGGTTCTGATGTTTGTCTAATCCCTTCAAACTGTGTTTTTTGCCTTTTATTATGCCTTGTCATTTTTTTTTTTTTAAGATGGACATGATGTACTGTATAAAAGTAAGCGTAGTCAACAGGCTTTTTTTTTCTTTTTTTTACATATTTATTGGGGTATAATTGCTTTACAATGATGTGTTAGTTTCTGCTTTATACCAAAGTGAATCAGTTATACATATACATATGTTCCCATATCTCTTCCCTCTTGCGTCTCCCTCCCTCCCACCGTCCCTATCCCACCCCTCTAGGTGGTCACAAAGCACCGAACTGATCTCCCTGTGCTATGCAGCTGCTTCCCACTAGCTATCTATTTTACGTTTGGTAGTGTATATATGTCCATGCTACTCTCTCTCTTTGTCACAGCTTCCCCTTCCCCTTCCCCATATCCTCAAGTCCATTCTCTAGTAGGTCTGTGACTTTATTCCTGTCTTACATGTAGGTTCTTCATGACATTTTATTTTCTTAAATTTAATATATGTGTGTTAGCATACAGTATTTCTCTTTCTCTTTCTGACTTACTTCACTCTGTATGACAGACTCTAGGTCCATCCACCTCATTACAAATAGCTCAATTTCCTTTCTTTTTATGGCTGAGTAATATTCCATTGTACATATGTGCCACATCTTCTTTATCCATTCATCTGATGATGGACACAGGTTGTTTCCATCTCCTGGCTATTGTAAATAGAGCTGCAATGAACATTTTGATACATGACTCTTAAGGTAGGATTGTATTGCTATAAACTTCCCTCTTAGAACTGCTTTTGCTGCATCCCCTCGGTTTTGGGTCATCGTGTCTCCATTGTCATTCGCTTCCAGGTATTTTTTGATTTCCTCTTTGATTTCTTCAGTGATCACTTCGTTATTAAGTAGTGTATTGTTTAGCCTCCATGTGTTTTAATGTTTTACAGATCACTTCCTGTAACTGATATCTAGTCTCATAACATTGTGGTCAGAAAAGATACTTGATACAATTTCAATTTTCTTATATTTACCAAGGCTTGGTTTGTGAACCAATATATGATCTATCCTGGAGAATGTTCCATGAGCACTTGAGAAAAATGTGTATTCTGTTGGTTTTGGATGGAATGTCCTATAAATATCAATTAAGTCCATCTTGTTTAATGTATCATTTAAAGCTTGTGTTTCCTTATTTATTTTCATTTTGGATTATCTGTCCATTGGTGAAAATTGGGTGTTAAAGTCCCCTACTATGAATATGTTACTGTCAATTTCCCCTTTTATGGCTGTTAGTATTTGCCTTATGTATTGTGGTGCTCCTATGTTGGTTGCATACATATTTACAATTGTTATATCTTCTTATTGGATTAATCCCTTGATCATTATGTAGTGTCCTTCTTTGTCTCTTGTAATAGTCTTTCTTTTAAAGTCTATTTTGTCTGATATGAGAATTGCTACTCCAGCTTTCTTTTGGTTTCCATTTGCATGGAATATCTTTTTCCATTCCCTTACTTTCAGTCTGTATGTGTCTCTAGGTTTGAAGTGGGTCCCTTGTAGACAGCATATATATGGGTCTTATTTTTGTATCCATTCAGCCAGTCTGTGTCTTTTGGTAGGAGCATTTAATCCATTTACATTTAAGGTAATTACTGATATGTATGTTCCTATTCCCATTTTCTTAATTGTTTTGGGTTTGTTATTGTAGGTCTTATCTTTCTCTTGTGTTTCTTGCCTAGAGAAGTTCCTTTAGCATTTGTTTTAAAGCTGGTTTGGTGGTGCTGCACTCTCTCCACTTTTGCTTGTCTGTAAAGGTTTTAATTTCTCCATCAAATCTGAATGAGAACCTTGCTGGGTAGAGTAAACTTGGTTGTAGGTTTCTCTCCTTCATCACTTTGAATATGTCCTGCCAGTCCCTTCTGGCTTGCAGAGTTTCTGCTGAAAGATCAGCTGCTAACCTTATGGGGATTCCCTTGTGTGTTATTTGTTGTTTTTCCCTTGCTGCTTTTAATATATTTTCTTTGTATTTAATTTTTGACAGTTTGATTAATATGTGTCTTGGCATGTTTCTCCTAGGATTTATCCTCTATGGAACTCTCTGTGCTTCCTGGACTTGATTAACTATTTCCTTTCCCATATTAGGGAAGTTTTCAACTATAATCTCTTCAAATATTTTCTCAGTCCCTTTCTTTTTCTCTTGTTCTTCTGGAACCCCTGTAATTCGAATGTTGGTGTGTTTAATGTTGTCCCAGAGGTCTCTGATACTGTCCTCAGTTCTTTTCATTCTTTTTTCTTTATTCTGCTCTGCCATAGTTATTTCCACTATTTTATCTTCCAGGTCACTTATCCGTTCTTCTACCTCAGTTATTCTGCTTTAATCCCATCTAGAGTATTTTTAATTTCATTTATTGTGTTGTTCATCATTGCTTGTTTCATCTTTTGTTCTTCTAGGTCCTTGTTAAATGTTTCTTGTATTTTCTCTATTCTATATCCAAGATTTTGGATCATCTTCACTATCATTATCCTGAATTCTTTCTCAGGTAGACTGCCTATTTCCTCTTCATTTGTTAGGTCTGGTGGATTTTTATTTTGCTCTTTCAGAATAAAAGGGAGAAGAAGAAGAAAGAAGGAAGGAAAGAAAGAAAGAAAGAAAGAAAGAAAGAAAGAAAGAAAGAAAGAAAGAAAGAAAGAAAAAGAAAGAGAGAAATAAGGAAGGAAGGAAGGAAGGAATGAAAGAAGGAAAGAAGGAAGGAGGGAAGGAGAGAAAGAAAGAAAGAAAGAAAGAAGATAAAATAAAAAAGTAAGATAAAATAAAATAGTTATTAAAATAAAAATTAATTATTAAGAAAAAAAATTTTAGGAAAAAAACAACAGACGGATAGAACCCTAGGACAAATGGTGAAAGCAAAGCTATACAGACAAAATCTCACACAGAAGCATACACATATACACTCACAAAAAGTGGAAAATGGGAAAAAATAATAAATCTTGCTCTTAAAGTCCACCTCCTCAATTTGGGATGTTTCGTTGTCTATTCATGTATTCCACAGATGCAGGGTACATCAAGTTGATTGTGGAGATTTAATCCGCTGCTTCTGAGGCTACTGGGAGAGATTTCCCTTTCTCTTCTTTGTTTGCACAGCTCCCGTGGCTCAGCTTTGGATTTGGCCCTGCCTCTGCGTGTAGGTCGCCAGAGGGCATCTGTTCTTTGCTCAGACAGGACGGGGTTAAAGGAGCAGCTGCTTCGGGGACTCTGGCTCACTCAGGCCGGGGAGAGGGAGGGGCACAGAGTGCGGGGCGAGCCTGCAGCGGCAGAGACCAGCTTGAAGTTGCACCAGTCTGACGCGCACCGTGCGTTATCCCGCGGAAGTTGTCTCTTGATCCCGGGACCCTGGCAGTGGCGGGCTATACAGGCTCCCTGGAAGGGAGGTGTGGATAGTGACCTGTGCTCGCACACAGGCTTCTTGGCAGTGGCGGCAGCAGCCTTAGCGTCTCATGCCCATCTCTGGGGTCCACGCGGTTAGCCGTGGCTCGCGTCCGTCTCTGGAGCTCCTTTAAGCAGAGCTCTTAATCCCCTCTCCTTGTGCACCAGGAAACAAAGAGGGAAGAAAAAGTCTCTTGCCTCTTCTGCATGTCCAGACATTTCCCCAGACTCCCTCCTGGTTAGCCGTGGTGCACTAACCCCCTGCAGGCTGTGTTCACACCGCCAACCCCAGCCCTCTCCCTGTGCTCCGACCAAAGCCCGAGCCTCAGCTCCCAGCACCGCCCACCCCAGTGGGTGAGCAGACAAGCCTCTCGGGCTGGTGAGTGTCGGTCGGCACTGATCCTCTGTGCGGGAATCTCTCCCCACTTTGCCCTCTGCACCCCTGTTGCTGTGCTCTCCCCTGCAGCTCCAAAGCTTTCCCCCTCCACCACCTGTAGTCTCCTCCTGCGAAGGGGCTTCCTAGTGTGTGGAAACCTTTCCTCCTTCACAGCTCCCTCCCACTGGTGCAGGTGTCGTCCCTATTCTCTGTTTATTCTTTTTTCTTTTGCCCTACCTAGGTACGTGGGGACTTTCTTGCCTTTTGGGAGGTCTGAGGTCTTCTGCCAGCATTCAGTAGGTGTTCTGTAGGAGTTGTTCCACGTGTAGATGTATTTCTGGTGTATCTGTGGGGAGGAAGGTGATCTCCGCGTCTTAGTCTTCCGCCATCTTCCCAATTCCCCTCTCAACAGGCTTTTAATACTGTGATAAGGCATGGTGGTAAGGGAAGTAACTCATAGCCCGATGATAAATCTTAGACTTTTAGCAAGCTTGCTTTGGATTCCGAATTTCATCAGTTCTTTTCAGTCCCCCTTTCCCCTCCCTTCCATGGGCAGAATAGCTTGAATTGGGTATTTCCATTCCCCAGGTCAGTTAGGCTCTAATAAGACCCCAGCAGTTTAAGCTCCAAAATAGTTTCTCCTGAGGGCAGGCTTGTTTTCTAGAACAGTGTGCTGTTGTGCATTTCAAATTGTGTTTTTTCTCCTTCCCCTGCTTGAAATACCAGATAGTTTTTCTCCAATATTCCTAGTTGAGCTCCTGGAAATAAAATTCACAAAAGTGCCAGCATCTACCCCTACCCCTCACCCCAAACTTTCTGCTCCATAACTGGGTCCTTTGAAGCTTTTTGACTCATAGACTTGTCCCCATTGTGTCTCCAGCAATTTGTTAATTATACTTCAGTTTTTTCCACCCAAGCAGGGCTTTGTTCCCATGGAGGTTCTTGCTTGTGTGTTTCTTCTCCAATAAGTTGTGATTCTCTGTATCTGCTTGTCTTTCTTATTTGTGGGCACTGTTTTCCCATGTAACCTCACTTCTCTGATGAATCTAAGAAGAGTTATTAATTTTTTCAGTTTGTTGAGCTTTTATTTGTTGTTAGGAATGAGTGGCAACTTCCAAGCTCCTTACATGCTGGTCTGAAAACTGTAAGTCCATTCCATTTCTTAAATTTCTTTTTAAATTCCTTTTCCTACTCAAAAAAACAAAATAAGGATATATTTGTTATTTCTTGAATATACAAACAAAATAAATACAAGAGTATACCTTAAGGGCAATGTTTACCTTATTTGGTAAGCCTTCTGAATATCAAAACTAATGGCATTTTAAAAATATCCTATTTTTAAAAAGTTTTTAAAATGTTTAAACATTCTTGAAAAGAACAGTTAGTCCACAAGAAAGACTTTAACTTTGCCCTCTGTGACTATTAGCCAAAAAAACACAAGCACTTCAGGCTTTGTACAGAAGACAAACACAGCCAGATCACATTTCCTCTTCATTCTTAACCTTTAAAATAAAAATAGCACTGGATTTTATAACTGCATTTTAGAAATGCATGGTGATCAAACGTTTTTCATCAATGATAGTTGGGATGTTAAAGCATGCAATATCACATGAAAATGTATTCATAATTTATAGTATTGCTATAGGCTTGAAGCATTAAAATAGGAAATTTAGAAACTTATTTTTCATGTGATTCCATTGATAAAAAATAAAATTAGTGATGTTTATTATACTTGTATATGTTTATACATATACATGTATATGTATATATACATGTATACAAGTATATGATTATACTTGTGTATGTTCCTTAATCATGCATATTCCTAACAGGGGATTACCTACATAATGAATGGGTTTGTAAAAGAATCAAATCTTCCACTTAAAATATTATGTGTCTAATAAGAAAAGATTTCCCCAGATTAATTCTGACTCTGTATCAAACTTTGTTTCTGCACCATTGCCAAATAAGCTGTTATTAACAGGCCCCAATGGACACATTCATAGGAGCATATAGCTTCTATCCTTGCATATTTGGGCCATAATATGAGATGGGTTAGCACAGTGGGTAGGGGAGTATTCCTATACTGGGACAAGTATTGTTAACTGACTAGTAGAAGTGACTAAAAACCACATACACATACCCTACTAAACCAAAATGAAATTTGGCCCCTGATAAAATCAGCCAGATCTTAAAAATGCCACTTCTTTGACTATCAAAATTCACTTGACAGGAAGAAATATATAATTTAGAAGAGTTTGCAGGTAAGAGGTCCTGAAGCCTAAGGTTCATTAGTTGGGCTGTGAATCAGCCTCTCAGCTGGAAACCCTCTAATATCCCTCAGTGTGACTAGACTCACAAGGAAGCCCTCAGTAAAGACTGACTTCCAGGAAACTGATATTTTCTTTTTTTCTGCCAAGTACAAAAGACATTAACAAACTCTGGGATAAGGAAGCCCCAAATTGAAAATGTAAAGATATGGCTTTCCTAAGAGAAAAAGAAAGGAGATTCTGGGAGGCAGAGAAAAAAAACATGTATATTTTCTCACTTTAAAGTTTCTTATAGGATGAGAATAAGAGAGATAAATACATTAATAATTTTTACTCAAATTAGCATAAACATTTTACAGATTAAAAGGAAAGTCTGAAGGTCAGAGACATTGAGCTCACTTGTCTAAGACTGCACAATTACTATGTGTTGGAGCATAAACTAGAACTCAGTTCCTTTTCATTAGCCTCAGTGCTTTTTACTATACCTCACTGGCTTCTAGCCATTTTTAAAGCCACCTTTTCCCATAGATGGCTTCTCATAACTGTCCCATAGATGTGTGTACAACGTCATATAACATTTATAAAGAAACTTGTTCTGAAACTTGAAAATACATCTGCTCCTTATTCCAATTCAAAACTGTATCCCATTATTTATATTGGACCAAACCATATGAAATTGCAACACTAGTGGGCCAAAAATGGTCAAGAATTGTCATTTTCACATAATTCAACTAATAATCAGTATATAACGATTTTTTAATTCTGTAGCATAGCCTACCTTTTCCTATATACTTGGGATTCCTGCCTCTTAATTCTACTCGGAAATTCTTCTTACCATTTCCATCAATGAGGATAGCACATTGTATTTGTATGCCAAAAACTGATTAAATATAGGCATTTTCATAGTGTTCAATCTAACAGTTCCGATACTTAGAATAGTGTAGCACATTTCCTCCTTTATTGTAAATTTAGCAGTTTAGAATTTGAAGATTCATGATTAGTGTATGAAGTAAATTTTAAGATTTTTCTAAGATCCTAAAGAGTAATTTAAAAATACTAGATGAGCACCAATTTACACAAATGGAAAAAAAATTAAACTGTTTTCTTTTATTTGGAAATGTTTCACTTGTAGGAATGCTAAAAAAATTATCTGCTTTTAAAAACATTCTAAGTCTATCTAGCCTATATTTTGATTTTAGCATATTCAAATCTGTCTGAATATTTATTTCCAAGAAACAATCCTCAGCATATTACCAGATCCATTGAATAAAACTTTAAAAATTTATTTTTGATACATTATAATATCCATTTGCCAAACTAAGAAACAAAACAGCGTTTTGCATTCTTTTATAAAAGCAGAAAGCAATTTTTCTTTAAATAGCAAACTTACCATCTATAGATGTAAGCTAGTATGCAACTGCTTTTGACCTACAAAGATGACACTTCCATGTAGTTCAATCTAATATGCGTTTTTGTATTAACTGTTGTAATATATTTATTTTAGATTATATGTATATATACACACATATATATATACATATTATAATATACTGTCATTAATTTTATAAATGTAATGGAGAAATGTATGTAATTTTCTAAAACTTAGTGTATAGTCACCCAGATAAGATGGCCAAGATTTATCTGCATTGTTATTTTACTTATTAATATCTTTGCTATCATTACCACAAAGGATGAACCACAAAGTGTTCAAGTTCTCACAGATATTTCACTGCATTCGTATATATGATAACTAATGTGTTAAACTCATCAATGTTCTTTCCCCCACAACATACTTATAAAACATTTAATAGAAAAATAAGATTTTAATTTGTCACATATTTTAAGTAACATCACATATGTTCAGTTTTTAAATAATACTTTATTACTGGCTGGTTTGTAAAGCAGACAACCCTCCTTACAAAGATTTGCTCAGTTGTTTACTTCCAGGGGTCACTCTCTTTTTTATGAGTGACTTCTCAAATAACTTAAAGAAAAATGTGATAATTCAAGTATGCCTATTTGTTGTGTAAAACGTGTACTACACAGATTATCACAAAGAAGAAAATATCACCAATAATCACATCATCAAAGAACACACTTAACTGTAATCCTATTTTATCCTTGTCTTTTTACTGCAGGATTTCCTTCTGCCACTCCTGCTTCTGAGTTCCAACCCCATTCACCATCCATAGTCCTGCATGGCCAGACCTTTTGGATGCATCAGGAATGGCCCAGGTATTTTCTCATCAACTTAGGTTCTTCAGAATGTAACAGATTCTTTGTTGATCACTTTAAGCTTTGTTGAAGAAAAGGGGACAATTTAATTTTTAGCAACATTGTGTTCCTCCCTGCTGCATATGTTTCTGCCCAGTTTAAAAAATAATAAAGGAGAAGCAGTTATTTCTGCAACCTATATCTCTGAAAATCCTCTTCCATCAATCCACACACTACCCCTACTCCATAATACTCCAAGCCTCCATGGTGATCAGCTGTGGTTAAACTCTCAGCTTTCTGTTTCATGATTACTATTGTGCATACCATCTTTACGATACATAATGCTTGCTTTTATTTTTTCCTTTTCACAATTTGAATTTTTTTTTGTAGAATTCTTACCTCGACAAAAGAATCCTGTACATTCTTTAAAATGTTTCTTCTCCACCTCTGATTATTTTCCTTTTTCTATAATTGTAAAAAATGTGTAACCCTATCACTCTAAAGGAGCTTTCTGAGAATGCTTAAAAATCATGTGTACTAGTGTGTTAGGAAAGGATGGAGAAAATCCACAAAGGAAGAAACAAGTACTTAGAATGTGTTGTTTAGATATTCCAGAGTCAAAGGAAAGGGCAATAGAAAGAAAGATGATTTCACATGCCTTCCCTTCTGTTTAAAGCTATTTTTCATTGGGTTCAAAATGGGACGTAATATCTTTATGAAACATTCTGAAGCTGTGACCTTTAAGTCAAAGTGTATGCAAGGAAATAATTTTCCACTGTAAAATTTCACTTTATACAGTAAGAGGCATATAAGTATCTACATATTTATAGTATTAAGGTAAGTAGATAATTTGTAAAATGCATTTGAAGATACTTCAGCTAAGAGTCAGACACCCTCTAGCAGCTCATCTGATCCTGCTATTCAAACTCCCAGATTCAAAGGGCTAATGCAACATTACCACATACTCCATAAAAGCAGCAGTTCAGGGTGGCATAATGATCACAAACACAAGAGAAAGATTTCAGTTAAGGGTAGCATAGCAGCACGGTACTAAAGGCACACAGCAACATGCTAATTAAAGTGTAATAAGCCAACAAAAGTCATTGAACATTATACTACCAGAGGCAATATAGAAAACTGATGAACCAAAGCAGTTGTTTTGTTTTTAAAATCAAAGTGCCAATACGCTACTGACTAGTGAAATAAGAATGAATATGGGTCACTAAGAAATTAAATAGTATCAGCTATTGAAATTTTAAATCAACTCTTTAATCAACTGATAAAGAGTGGAAGTGCAAAGCCCTGAATATGCCCCCAAATTGTAGTAGGTTAATGTAAATATACGAAGTCACTGCATTAAAATTACTGCTTGACATTACTGAACAAATATCTTTATTGAACATCTGATGTAAGAAAATCAGTGAGTTAACTAAACTATGCATTCTTATTCTGATCAGTGGAATATTCTCCTTGAAATTAAAACATGCTTATGCTTTAACATTTTTCTTTGTGTATAAAACAACATTGTCTCTGCAGGAAATGTGGCATTATATCAATGGTTATTAGACTGAAAGCAATAGACAAGTCAAATAAATAAGCATAATAGTACACAGTGGTAGAAGTCAATTAAATAAGTCAATTTAATGCTTAGGAGTATACTTTTCTCTAGAATTGAAATTGAAAACAATTTTTTTCCACAGAAGCTATAATCACTGAATAGTTATAAACAAGTGAAACAAATTATTTTATAGATACAATAATCAAAACCATTTTAACTTCATGGTGATGTAATTTGGGTTTGTAATCTGTGGTTTTAGGGCAACATTCACATCAAAGCATGTAAGACAGGTCCAAAACATTTTGAAAAGATATAAAGAGTACAATTAAAAATATCATGGTGGGTGCTCAAAGGAATTCTTTGAAAGATCTCAAGTAGACAGGGCAGTAATGAGAATGTTGTAATAAAGCTGTGTACTGGGCTATGATTCTCAGTTGTATAATGTGAATTACAACATATAATTATAACATTTACAATCCAAGTTATGAAATCATCTAGTATTTATGGCCAATGTCCACACATGCTATAGTTAATGGCTGGCGAATATACACTGCAATCACTATGGTATAATAAAACTCCAATTCACATCCTTTATCTTTGAAGGCCAATCTATTGAAATATAGCATTTGAGCTAATTCATCCACAAATGTTAAACAAGCAAAACTGGGGAATTTTCACAATGTTTTTAAATGAAAATAAGAAGACACATATTGTCTCAATAAAGGATCTCCAAGCAATTAGGCTAATGTACAATAACTCTGTCACTCATTATGCAATAATTAAGTATAATTGTTCCCAATTCTATCAAATATCAAAAGTTGTAAATTATTTCAGCCTATGTTGAGAGATACATATTCACAGGTCATAGTGATATCTTAGGTTTACTGATTCTTTTGTGGATTGGAAAACACTGTAGATTTTACAAACTATGAAACAACAAAGAGAAGTTGTCTATCTCCAATGTTTTAATCTGAAAGCATATATTAACCTTTAATTGATGATACTTCTTCACCAGATAGCAGAAAAAAGAGTAAATTGGTGTACCTTTCAAAATATGGGTTATATATTTATATGTTTGCTTTAAAAAATAGAGCTTGAAAGGCAGGGTTCAAAGGAAATTGCTATTCTGAACATGTACAAAGGAAGACGTTTCCTTAGCAACAGGACATAGGTGAAAGCTCTCTAGAGTGATCCTTCCACTCATGGCTCCTTTTGAGTTTGGTAATGTGTCCAAGCTCATGTAGGAGAGGTAGAGTGAATTTATCATGAAGAAGAAATACCTCTAGTTAGGGACCTTTCACAACATTTATGAGTTGTCAAATGTCTTGTTGCTTGCTCTTGTTGGCATGACAGGACTAGTCATCCCAGAGACTAGGCTTCCTTTTTTTATCGTTCTGTATATTGCCCAGGTGTTTAAGCCTTTAAAACTATGTTGTGAATTCTTAATAACTTATAAGGCCTATCCAGATAAAATAGCCACATATAGAAACAAAGTTGCACATTTTGTACAAATCATGTAATCATTCAATCCATCGATTTCTGAATTCACTTAACAATTGTGCTACCTTCTGTCTTTTTTTTCAAACAGAGAAATGACAACACTTATTGTATAGCAAATATTTTTAAAGACTTATAGAAAGAACATTACATTAACTAGTTAATGCTGTGAGCCTTTCAATAGTAAGTCTAAAACTGAGGCATATAGAGTTTTTGTTTTTGTTTGTTTTTTAATTGGAGTATAATTGCTTGTTAAGGTTCTGTTAGTTTCTGCTGTACAACAAAGTGAATCAGCTATATGTATACATATATCCCCTCCCTCTTGGACCTCCTCTCACCCCCCACCCCCATTCCATGCATCTAGGTCATCACAGAGCAATGAGCTAAACTCTCTGTGCTATACAGCAGGTTCCCACTAGCTATCTATTTTACACATGATAGTATATATATATATATATATATATATATATATAAACAACCTAAATTTCCCAATTCATCCCACTCTGCCCTTCACACTCCCATGTTCACATGTCCATTCTCTACATCTGCATCTCTATTCCTGCCCTGCAAATAGGTTCATCTGTACCATTTTTCTAGATTCCACATGTGTGCATTAATATATATATTTTTTTCTCTTTCTGACTTACTCCAATCTGTATGAGACTCTAGGTCCATCTACATCTCTACAAATGACCCAATTTCCTTCCTTTTTATGACTAATATTCCATTGTATATATGTACCACATATTCTTTATCCATTCATCTGTCAATGGGCATTTGGTTTGCATCCATGTCCTGGCTGTTGTAAATTGTGCTGCAATGAACATTGTGGTACATGTATATTTTTAGTTTTCTCAGGGTATATGCCCAGGAGTGGGATTTCTGGGTCATATGGTAACTCTATTTTTAGTTTCTTAAGGAACCTCCATACTGTTCTCCATAGTGGCTGTATCAATTTACATTCCCACGAACAGTGCAAGAGGTTTCCCTTTTCTCCACACCCACTCCAGCATTTATTACTTGTAGATTTTTTGATGATGACCATTCTGACTGGTGTGAGGTGATACCTCATTGTACTTTTGATTTGCATTTCTCTAATAATTAGTGATGTTGAGCATTTCTTTCATGTGCCACTTGGCCATCTGTATGTCTTCTTTGGAGAAATGTCTATTTAGGTTCTCTGCCCATTTTTTGATTAGGTTGTTTGTTTTTTTGATACTGAACTGCATGAGCTGTTTGTATATTTTGGAGATTAACTCTTTGTCAGTTGCTTCATTTGCAAATATTTTCTCCCACTCTGAGGGTTGTCTTTTTGTCTTGTTTATGGTTTCCTCTGCTGTGCAAAAGCTTTTAAGCTTTTTTTTGTTTGTTTTTACTTATGTACTAACTTTGACTTCTGGCACAATGAAAATGTGCAAGAAATTGAATAAATTGCTTCACTTTTTACCATGTTTTTTCTTTGAATCATCAAATCTTATTTTACTGTAAGGGATTATAGAAATGAGAACTTCCTTGGCTAATTCTGTTTAAATACTTAATATATCATGCACTATGCTGGAGGCTGGGAATATAAATATGAATAATGAACAGCTCTGGCCCCCAAAAGGCCTGCAATCATTTTTACTATGTAACTTCAAGAATTTGAAATAACTTAGTAATTAGGTTTATTTCTCCTGTAATAGTTTATAATTCTATAAATAAATACTCTTGTATCAGATGCATCAGATAGACTTTCACAATTATTGTTTAGTAATAATAAAAAACAAAAGAGAAGTGATTCCATAGAATTTTCAAATTTACTGACGAAAGTCTTCAGCAGAAATTTGATGAATTTAGATGTTAAGAACAAATTTTAAGTAATAACTCAAATTAAATAAATTTTATATAGAGAAGGCTTAAATGATTAGAGTAGCAGTGATGGATGAAGAAAAAGTGACTTGATTCAAGTGAACTAGTATAATTATGCAAAATTCAATAACATATATCACAAAATATAGTCATTTATTTCAAAATTAAAGTAGCTTTATTTTGATTATAAAAGTAATCCATGTGCAGTCAGAAAATTCAGGCTAACTTACAAGAGTATATAAAAGACACTGATAATTCCATCATCCAACTGATTTTCTATGAAACAAACATAGACAACAATTCTAGAGTAGTTAATATTTAAGTTCTTATTCCTGTGGGATCCCTTATATAATATGTTTTATGTGCATTGAGTTCACATAATTAATTACTTTACCAACAATGGGAAATAAGTAACATCAATATGTGATTTTATAGGTGATGAAACTAACAGGATGAATGTCAAGCAACTAGAAAACAGAATAAATTATATCTATAAAATTGTATAGAACAGATGACAACTTGGGTCACAAATCAAACCTCGGTAAATTTAAGAAAATTGAAATCATATCAAGCATCTTTTCTGACCACAATGCTATGAGACTAGAAATCAATTACAGGGAAAAAACCCATAAAAAACACAGACACATGGAGGCTAAACAATACATTACTAAATAACCAAGAAATCACTGAAGAAATCAAAGAGGAAATCAAAAAATACCTAGAGACAAATGACAATGAAAACACAATGATCCAAAACCTATGGGATGCAGCAAAAGCAGTTTGAAGAGGGAAGTTTATAGCTATACAAGCCTACCTCAAGAAACAAGAAAACTCTCAAATAAACAATGCAATGTTACACCTAAAGGAACTAGAGAAAGAACAAAAAACAAAACCCAAAGTTAGCAGAAGGAAAGAAATCATAAAGATAAGAGCAGAACTAAATGAAATAGAAACAAAGAAAATAATAGCAAAGATCAATAAAACTAAAGCTGGGTCTTTGAGAAGATAAGCAAAATTGATAAACCATTAGCCAGACTCATCAAGAAAAAGGAGAGGACTCAAATCAATAAAATTAGAAATGAACAAGAAGTTACAAAAGACGCCACAGAAATGCAAAGCATCCTAAGAGACTACTACGAGCAACTCTATGCCAATAAAATGGACAACCTGAAAGAAGTGGACAAATTCTTAGAAAGGTATAACCTTCCAAGACTGAACCAGGAAGGAATAGAAACTGAACAGAACAATCACAAGTAATGAAATAGAAACTGTGATTAAAAATCTTCCAACAAACAAAAGTCCAGGACCACATGGCTTCACAGGTGAATTCAATCAAACATTTAGAGAAGAGCTAACACCTATCCTTCTCAAACTCTTCCAGAAATTGTAGAGGAAGGAAAACTCCCAAACTCACTCTATGAGGCCACCATCACCCTGATACCAAAACCAGACAAAGATGCTACAAAAAAGAAAATTACAGACCAATATCATTGATGAATATAGATGCAAAAATCCTCAACAAAATACTAGCAAGCAGAATCCAACAATACATTAAAAAGATCATACACCATGACCAACTGGGATTTATCCCAGGGATGCAAGCATTCTTCAATATATGCAAATCGCTCCATGTGATACACCATATTAACAAATTGAAGAATAAAAACCATATGATCATCTCAGTAGATGCAGAAAAAGCTTTTGACAAAAATCAACACCCATTTATGAAAAAAACGCTCCAGAAAGTGGGTATAGAGGGAACCTACATCAACATAATAAAGGCCATATATGACAAACCCACAGCTAACATCATTCTCAATGGTGAATAAATGAAAGCACTTCCTCTAAGATCAGGAAAAAGACAAAGATGTCCACTCTCACTACTATTATTCAACATAGTTTTGGTAGTCCTGGCCATAGCAATCAGAGAAGAAAAAGAACTAAAAAGAATACAAATTGGAAAAGAAGTAAAACTGTCACTGTTTGCAGATGACATGATACTATACGTAGAGATTCCTAAAGATGCCACCAGAAAACTACTACAGCTAATCAATGAATTTGGTACAGTTACAGGATACAAAATTAATGCACAGAAATCTCTTGCATTCCTATACACTAATGATGAAAAATCTGAAAGAGAAATTAAGGAAACGCTCCCATTTACCACTGCAACAAAAAGAATAAAATATCTAGGAATAAACCTACTTAAGGAGACAAAAGACCTGTATGCAAAAAACTATTAGAGAGTGATTAAACAAATTAAAGATGATACCAACAGATGGAGAGGTATACCATGTTCTTGGATTGGAAGAATCAGACTCCCTGACTTCAGACTATACTACAAAGATACAGTAATCAAGAGAGTATGGTACTGGCACAAAAACAGAAATATAAATCAATGGAACAAGATAGAAAGTCCAGAGATAAACCCACACACCTATGGTCAACTAATCTATGGCAGAGGAGGCAAGGATAAACAATAGAGAAAAGACAGTCTCTTCAAAAATTGGTCCTGGGAAAACAGGACAACTACATGTAAAAGAATGAAATTAGAACACGCCCTAACACCATACACAAAAATAAACCCCAAATGGATTAGCAACCTAAATGTAAGACCGGACACTATAAAATTCTTAGAGGAAAACATAGGCAGAACACTCTTTGATATAAATCACAGCAAGATCTTTTTTGATCTACCTGATAGAGAATGGAAATTAAAACAAAAATAAACAAATGGGACCTAATGAAACTTAAAAGCTTTTGCACAACAAAGGCAACCATAAACAAGGCGAAGATACAACCTTCAGAATGGGAGAAAATAATTGCAAATGAATCATCAAACAAAGGATTAATCTGCAAAATATATAAACAGATCATGCAGGTCAATATTAAACAAACAAACAACCCAGTCCAAAAATGGGCAGAAGTCCTAAATAGACATTTTGCCAAAGAAGACATACAGATGGGCAAGAAGCACATGAAAAGCTGCTCAAGATCACTAATTATTAGAGAAATGTAAATCAAAACTACGATGAGGTATCACCTCATACCAGTTAGATTGGGCATTATCAGAAAATCTACAAACAACAAATGCTGGAGAAGGTGTGGGGAAAAGTGAATCCTCTTGCACTGTTGCTGGGAAAGTAAAATGATACAGCCACTATGGAGAACAGTATGGAGGTTCCTTATAAAACTAAAAATAGAATTACCATATGACCCAGCAATCCCACTACTGGGCATATACCCAGAGAAAACCATAATTCAAAAAAGACATATGCACCCCAATGTTCATTGCAGCACTATTTACAATAGCCAGGTCATGGAGGCAATCTAAATGCCCATGAACAGATGAATGGATAAAGAAGATATGGTACATATATACAATGGAATATTACTCAGCCATAAAGAGGAATGAAATTGGGTCATTTGTAGAGACGTGGATACATCTAGAGACTGTCATACAGAGTGAAGTAAGTCAGAAAGAGAAAAACAAATATCGTATATTAACACATATATTTGGAACTTAGAAAATGGTACAGATGAAGCAGTTTGCAGGGCCGAAATTGAGACACTGAAGCTGAGAAAAAAACATTTGGACACCAAGGGGGGAAAGCGGCAGGGTGGTGGTTGTGGTGGTATGATGAATTGGATGATTGGGATTGACATGTATACACTGATGTGTATAAAATGGATGACTAATAAGAACCTGCTATCTAAAAAAATAAAATAAATAAAATTTTAAAAATATATAGATGTTATCTCTCTTTCCTTTCAAAGTAAGTGACTTCATACTGGTTATGCTATCTATTCTGCAATTTTATCCTTACCAATTTATTTCAAATGCAAAATGTAGCATTAAAGACAAATTTGTAAGTGGTATTGCCTGAATAATCTAGTTTAGCTTACCTGTTTTGTAGTGACTAAGGAGGTTTAAAAGGAGATAACATGGATTATAATGGGAAAACAATGGCCATTTATTTGCTACCATGATATCACCATGATCTTTTGCTGCTGCTGTACAAACCCATGTTTGCATGTTTATTTTGATCTTCCATAGTTGTTGCAAAGGGTTAGAAGGAAAGATATTGATGTTAGCACTATGACTAAATTTATTTGGGCCTTCATTCAAAAATATTAATTGAACTTTGTGCTAGTTTTTTTTTTTAAGTCAATTCTGCAGATACACCAATGAGCAAAATAAGTTAATTGTATTCATGAATCATATATTCTAGATGGTTCTTAAAATTTATTACAAAAAGATGAAGAAAAGATTAATGGTGCTTGATGAAGGCAGACAGCAAAGGACACAAAGGAAAGGTGTTGTAACCTCTGCTGTACCCTTTGTTAATGAGAACCCATAATTTCCTAGTTTTTGCATCCTTTGTTTTCTCTCATCCAAGAATCAGTGATGGTCTTTATTTTCTAAGGAATTCTACACATTACTTCAACTGTTTTTTCCACCTTGTGAAGCCTTATAAGGGTTCCAAACCTCCCTGGAGTGCTATTCCAAGATAGATTTAAGAAGACTGCGTATTTATATTTTGCATTATTGTGCACATTTACAGAGTTAGAGATTTTATTATATTTCACCAATGTTAAATATATGAGCAACCACAATTCCTTGCTTTATGTAGCTTTTCAGATATCTAAAAGTATTGTTATCCCTCATACTGCTATTCATAACATCTTTTGAGGTAAAGAAGTACTAAATAATAAGAAAAATGTAAAGTAATTGAGGTATTAAAAAGTCAAATGCCCACAAGTATGAAGTTAATGTTGACAGAGTAGAGAAAGAAATTAGAATTTCTATACTCTATCTCTATTTACTACTTAGGTAGACTCTTTGGTCAGGTCCTGATGATCAAATTCACTATCAACAAGCATGTATTCATTTATTTAGGAGACAGATTTATAAAGCCAAAAAGCAATAGCTAATTGGCCAAACTAAATATGTTTAAAGGAATCATCAATTTGATCATATGCATTTCTTTTTTAAATAGGCTATTTCAAGATTTTTTTCTCCCAAAAAAGTGAGTTTCTTGGTAAATACAGCATCAGTTCATGAGAACTGAGATGTTTCATAAGTGTGATTTTATCAACCATGGTAGTCTAATGAATTATATACTACAAATTTGGGGATACTTCTGATTATTTAGAATTAGAGCATACTCATTGCAGGGACTGTGCTAGAGAAATACTAATATGTTCTTCCTCAACTTCTATTTTTTCCCCTCTAGGCTCTTTGATGATCATCAGCACTGAGTTTGTACCTGTTATTATATCATTCTTTCTCATTTTAACATACTCCCTTTTCATATTAAAATTTTTAAATTTCCATCTTCATTTACATTTATTAATGACTTCTGGGAGGCACCTTAATCATATCAGTAATGAGTTGTTAGCTTCAATTAAAGAAGGTGGCCCTACTCTAACCTGGTCGTCCTTTTCCTGATCTTTATCTATCAAGTTTTACAGGTTACGACTCAAAGCCCAGCTGTCCATTTATTATATGAACCAGTTTTCCATAGCACTATAACTGTGCCATTGACTCCTTCCTTTCTTTTCTTAGGATTGTAAATGAAATAAAAATTATGATGTGTGTTGTTTACATGTATAATTAGAGCACAGAGAAAGACACTGTAGTATATAAAAAAGAATCAATGAGTCCCGTTATAGGAAACAAGTAGCTTTCTTGTGGCAGTTTTTCTTGTAAAATATAGGTATTACCATTAATGGGAGAGAGGGTAAAAGAGAATCATCATCTCATTATTGACTAGCCCTTCAAGATTTGATGGAATACGTGAAGTATCAGGGTATCCTTAAAGAAAAGAAAACAAGGGTAGAAAGTGAAAGAAGGAAAAGTAATATGCAATATATTCTAAAAATATCATGTGGGTTGGAAGAAGATTTGAAAACATTGAAATTCTGCTTCTTGTTGTACTATAAATCACAAATGACCTTGGATATGGGAGGCTTTGGTAAAACCCTCTACAGAATGCTAAATAATCAAATGCCTAAAGATTTAGATGATATATATCTATAAAGCTTCATGATAGATTTGTTGCTGTTGAAGTGAGTGATGGGAATCACTCACACATGGTATATCAAAACCTGCTATTAGTTAATAGGACACTTATGAAAATATAAGTAAATGGATAATTCAAATTAAGTTAAGTATGTCCACTTTTTACATTACATGCTAACTCTGCATTTTTAACATTCCCAACATGATACATGCTCTCTGATACTAAGCTCTCTGATAGAGCAACTACCTTCTATCCCTTAAGAATCTATCTAAGTAAAGTATATGCCTGAGGATTGAGTCCCTATCAGCCACTGTAGTAATCCAAGTTTTGGAAGGAAAAAGCTTGGAAACAAAGGAAAACCTCTACCTGTTCATCTCACATTATATACTAAATTATATATCAACAGGAAAATGTAACCACAGTGGTAGGCAAAAAATTTTCCAAAAATGTGGGGAGGAAAGTTAGGTTACCCTTGCAGAAGAAAAAGGCACTGAGAAGATAATCTGGATAAAATAATGTGGTGAAACAAAATGATGCAGTAAATATGACAATTTGGAGAGACAAATTGGTGGGGAAATACCTATAAAGTAATGGATAATGAGAAATTAAAACTATTTAAAAGAAAAAAAATACTAAAATTATATGATTATCATAGAACTAAATTTAATGTCAATGAGGGAGATAAAAGAGATGAAATGTATGAAAATTTACAAAGAAAATTTTTTTTAATTTAGCTATAATTGAATTTTCTTAGAATAGCTACAGGGTTAGATATCTATTTACTAATATGTAAGAACAGAATATTGAAAGACATTGAAGATCAATTTCTCTAATGTAAATTAGCAAGTGGAAAGAAATACTTTTGCCTTAAGGAACAATAGAAGATGCATAATCAACTCTACCTCTTTTATTCTTCTTGCTCCTAGATTTTATTGTAGTTTTACTGTTCAAGGAACGGGAAATAATGGCTGTGAGCTTTAAGGTTTGCTTAGGTAGCATGAGTTAAGGATTTAGATAGTGTAATAAACTGAGGAGTAATTGTTGTGATCTTCTGAGTTTAAAGTGTGCAAAATTCAGTGGAACTTTCTTCTTCCACTAAAAGAAAATATATAACTGTTTTGAATAAGAATTACATTAAAAAGATAGCTCAGAATGGAGAAAATTGATGAACAAAGTAGCATTTTAGGAAATCAAACACTTCTTCAATCACGAATTGCATTATTCTAAATACTTTATAAAATGTATACTGAAATATTGTTTCAACCTAACACCAAAACTGGAAAAAAAAATGTAACGGAAAAGGTGAACAGGTTCGTAAATCCATTAGTCATGCCTTCATGAATAAAATAATTATATTATTATTATAATTATATAATATATATTATTATAATTATATAAATATATAATTATATATTATCATTATATAATTATCATTATATAATTTATAATGAATAAAATAATTATATTATTTTATAATATAATAAAAATTATATTATATAATTTTAAGTTGACTTTGACCACTACATTATTCCACTTGAATAATTGAACAGTCAATATGAACAACTTGTGTCTGGAGATACTAGGTAAATTTTTAATTAAGAATTGTTCACACCAGGTCTGCTGTGTAAGATATATTTTTGTTTCTGACAATTTTATATGGAACTATTTCAACTCAAGTCAAAAGAGGTTGCTAAATACCTGCTAATTAGCTAGCATGGAGAAGCAGAAAGAAAAATTTTAAAGTAAAGAAAAGAATAGGAAAAAACATTTCATTGAAGAGACTAACCCTTTCCCATTGAGAATTCTTGATTAGTTTACTGTGTATGTGTGCATTTATTTCTGGGCTCTCAAATCTGTTTCACTGGTCTGTGTGCCTGTGTTTATGCCAGTACCATGCAGTTTGATTACTATAGCTTTGTAATATAAATTGGAATTAGGAAGCATGATGCCTCCAGCTTTGTTCTTGATCAAATTTCTTTAGCTACAAGGAGCATTTTGTTTTCCCATACAAATTTTAAGACTTCTTCTTTCTTCTGTCTTTGTGAAAAATGTCACTGGAATTTTGATAGGGATTGTATTGAATCTATAGATGGCTTTGGGTAGAAAGGATTTTTAACAATGTTAATTATTCCAATCCATGAACATGAGATATCTTTCCAATTGTTTATGTCTTCTTCAATTTCTTTCATCAAAGTCTTATAGTTTTCAGTGTACAGATCTTTCACTTTCTTGGATAAACTTATTCCTAAGTATTGTATTGTTCTTGATACTATTTTAAATGAGGTTTTTTCTTTCTTTTTCAGATAGTTTGTTTTCAGCATGTTGCAACACAACTGATTTTTGTGTGCTGATTTTGTATTCTCCAGTTTTACTAAATTCATTTATTATTCCTAGCAGTTTTTTGGTGGAATCTTTAGGGTTTCCTATATACAAGACCATGTCATGCAAACAGAGACAATTTTATTTATTTATTTCCAGTTTGAAAGCCATCTGTGGAATTCTCAACAGGAAAAAGATACTCTCCTCAACAGTGTTAGGAAAACTGTCCACATGCAAAAAAAAAAAAAATGACAATGAATTTTTATCTTGCACCACTCACAAAAAATAATTCAAAATGAATTAGAAACTTAAATATAAGACCTCAGCCATAAGACCCCTAGAAGAAAACATAGGAAAATGCTCCTTAACATTGGTCTTGGCAACAATATTTTGGATATGATACCAAAAGCACAAGCAACAAAAGCAAAAATAAGCATGTGGGACTACATCAAATTCAAAAGCTTCTGCACAGTGAAAGAAATAATCATCAAAATAAAAAGGCAAATGGGAGAAAAATTTGCAAACCTTATATGTGATAAGGGGTGAATATCCAAAATACTAAATTAGTTAATATCCAAAATATATATCACACAACTCAGTAGCAAAAAACCAAATAATTCAATTTAAAAAATGGACAAAGTATCTGAATAGACATTTTTCTAAAGAAGACATATAAATGTTCAATAGGTACAATAAAAGGTGTTAAACATCACTAATCATCAAGGAAATGCAGATACACACCGTAATGAGATATCACCTCACATCTGTTAGGATTTCTATTATTAAAAAGGGAAGAGATAACAAATGCTGGCTAGGATGTAGAGAAAAAGGAACACTTGAGCACTGTGGTGGGAATGTAAAATGATGCAGCCACTATAGAAAAGAACATGCAGAGTCCTCAAAAAATTAAAAATAGAACTACCATATGATCCAGCAATCCCATTTCTGGGTGTATATCGGGAGGAAATGAAATCACTATCTCGAAGAGATATCTTCACCCCCATGTTCATTGCAACATTATTCACAATAGCCAAGACATGGAAAAAAACAACTTAATTGTCTGTATATGGTTGAATATATAAATATAGTGTGCCATTTATATATATACTGGAATATAACTTGGTGATAAATAAAAGGATCCCTTGCCATTTTTGATAGCGTGGATGAATCTTGCAGGCATTATTCTAAGTTAAATAAGACAGACAGAGAAAAACACTGATCTACAAGTAGAATCCAAAAAAATATGAATCCATAGAAACAGAATATAGATCGGTGGCTGACAGGGACTTTGGATGGGAGAAATAGAGACGTTGGTCAAAATGTACAAACTTCCAGTTACAGGGTAAATAAGTTCTGGTGATCTTATGGGCAACATGGTGAATATAGATGAAAGTACTCTATTATATGCTTGAATGCTGCTAAGACAGTAGATCTTAAATGTCCCCACCACATACACACACACACACACACACACACACACACACACACACACTCACACAGGTAACTATGTGAGGTGATAGATGTGTTTACTAACTTATTGTGGTAATAATTTCACAGTATGTAAGTATATCGAATTTTCATGTTGTACACCTTAAACTTACACAATGTTATGTTATATATTGATATATAGCATCTATATCTCAATAAAGCTGGAAAAAAAAGGCCTGTTCTCTATAATCGAGGTACATACAAGCAGTAGATGAGGGGAGAAAAACAGCCCACAAAAGGTATATTAAGGGAAACCTACTCTCATCAAGCAAATAGAAGTATTGCAGACATTATTTGTGAGCAGGCAATCCAGGCCAAATGAAAAGATTCAACTCTAGTGCAGTCTGCATTGACTAAATGTATGGTGACTGAAGTACAGGGAGTATATAGAACCCAATGTAAGCAAAGCAAGAGAAGCGTGGGATAGGAAAGAAAGCTCTCCGGAAAAAAAAAAAAATGTCAGTTGTCAAATTATTGTTCTGTGAAATGCTCATAGATTGCTTCCTTTCATTAGGAGGCTTTAAAAAAATCCCAATCTCATGCTCTTAAGCAATGTAAAAATCTCTATAAAGCAGCTATTTTCTCTCTAGCATATCTAAAATGCTTGTTTCACCATTAGCTTGATAAGTTGAAATTTTTTAGACAACATTTACTATACATTTCTGCTTTTCTAAACTTCTGACACAATAGCATTGTCACAGCTTCAAAAAATGAATATTCTATAGTTGAAATTTAAGGTAAGTGGTTTTATATATGCATTTTATATAAATTTAATGTGTGATTTTACTGTTGGATTGATTTTCGAGTAGGATCATTAGGCTTACTGAAAATACAACATCAGATAGGAAGTCTCAATATGAATTCTTTATGAACCAGAACTCAGTTATCTCAGATTCATACTTTATGTCTAATGAAGAAATGTTCTATCACCTTATGCACAATCCTGATCCTTAGTCCGTTGTACATTTTCCAAAACTTGAATCCACATTCAATAGATAAATATCTGCTACAATACATAGTAGCTACTCAAGCTTCACCAGAGACCAGTTTAGGAACTTGTGGAAAAAATGCTTTAAAACTGCATTAAAAACAGGATACTTCATTCCCTCATGGAATTAATTATCAATTATATAACTTCACAGCTACATTTCACAAGTGTTGTAGTTTGAGAACCAACCCCAATGTAATGATCACTAATGGTGAGTCTTTTAACAGGTTGAGGTTTGTTTTAATTCACAGATTTATTTTTCTAAAAAAACAATTCTTAGCTTCACTAAAATTATCTTTAAAAACTAAGAAAAAGTTAATTATGTACATAATTATGTGAAACACAAATGTTCTTTGTTCTGAAAAACCTAAATAATTCTTTAAATTTTGAGAATTTATATCAGTATTTTTATTGTTTGGTCATGGTAGTATATCTTTGGTTGAGATTGAGTTATCACCTGAGTTTTTATAAATAAATATAGAACAGTTGAATAATTCATAATTAAAATATAATTTTAGTTGAAAAAATCATTAATGGTTTTATAAGTGAGATTGATCAAATGCCAGTTATTATCAAACTCTACTTTCCTACAGTGATATATAGACCTAGACCTGACATTAAGTTTTACAATACAGACCCTGGAGTCAAATGTAATTTTATTTTTTTTAACTAAATGCATAGCTTTACAGGATTCTTCATCAACAAATTTGCAATTGGTTTTGTGAAGCCGAGAAAAGAGAACATTTTCTTTTCTTGCACCATCTATTATTGTATATGGTCAGCCAATTTCAAATATGGAAAGCTGGCTATTTTTTGTGGCTGTAGAAGTTGTATTGGTTATGTTTCATTTTTCATGTGAATTGCTGACATCATCAGCAATTTGATGCTGATACAAAAGCTACTACCCTAATTTCAAGCCCCATTAGCAACATATTGTATTGCTTACATTTATAGAATTGAAGAAATACAGACTTTCAAATAGTATAAAACAAAAAAAAAGCATAATACTTTTCAACTCTTGAAATATAAGGATTATATATCATAATATACCTTTTTCTTGTTATACTTACAGTCCTAAGAATTAAGTAAATGCTCCTAATAAAACTATTTTTTTTTTAATTTTCAGCAATCATCATATTTAGAACCCCTTATTCCTCTGTGCCTTAGTCCATAAAGATATTTTAAATTAAAAATTCATTTTGGGGTTCAACAATGTGTTTTTGTATGGATGTGCCTCAGGCTGAATAATAGGTTCTAGAGTGGGAAGAAGCTTAGAAAAAAAAATGTAAAAATTATAATTTCCTTTAAGGTGTTTTCTACAAAAGTATGTTTATTTTGAGCTGACAACTTCCAATTTGCATCTTCAAAACTCCAACCCTTACCTCTTATCTGAAGACCAGATTTTAATATAAAACTGGCAACTTGTTATCACTACATATATGCCTGATAGATATGTCAAATTCAATGTGTCTAAACAGAGCACTTGATGTCTCCGTTTCCACTCATTTCAAATAATGTCACAGGTTGCTCAAATAAAAAATCCAGGCTTCTTCATTCCTTCTCAGAAGGAGTTAATAGGGTCATGTCTAATCTTTCCTATTTTGATGACTATCTCAGAAAAATAACAATTCCAGTTAGCCCACACTCCCTTCTCTGCCTGTTCTTTATGATGTGTTTATTCTTTTGTTCCTTAAATAGCAAGATCAACATGAAAGACAACAAATGAGGGAAAGTGGGAGGAGCTTCAAGATGGTGGAAGAGTAAGACACAGGAATCAGCTTCCTCCCCACACATACATCAGAAATACATTTACATGTGGAACAACTCCTACAGAACACCTACTGAACACTGGCAGAAGACTTCAGACCTCCCAAAAGGCAAGAAACTCCCCATATACCTGGGTAGGGCAAAAGAAAAAAGAATAAACAGAGACAAAAAATAGGGACGTAACCTGCACCAGTGGGAGGGAGCCATGAAGGAGGAAAGGTTTCCACACACTAGGAACCCTTTTGTGGGCAGAGACTGCAGGTGGCGGAGGGTGGAAGCTTCGGAGCTGCGGAGGAGACCGCAGCAAAAGGGGTGCGGAGGGCAAAGCAGAGAGATTCCTGCACAGAGGATTGGTGCCGACCGGCACTCAGCAGCCCGAGAGGCTTGTCTGCTCACCCACTGGGGTGGGCGAGGCTGGGAGCTGAGGCTTGGGCTTCGATCGGAGTGCAGGGAGAGGGCTGGGGTTGGCGGCTTGAACACAGCCTGAAGGGGGCTAGTGCACCCTAGCTAGCCGGGATGGAGTCCGGGGAAAAGTCTGGACCTGCTGAAGAGGCAAGATACTTTTTCTTCCATCTTTGTTTCCTAGTGCATGAGGAGAGGGGATTAAGAGCTCTGCTTAAAGGAGCTCCAGAGACGGGCGCAAGCCAGGGCTAACAGCGTGGACCCCAGAGATGGGCATGAGACACTAAGGCTGCTGCTACCACCACCAAGAAGCCTGTGTGCAAGCACAGGTCACCATCCACACCACCCCTCCCAGGAGCCTGTGCAGCTCACCACTGCCAGGGTCCCGTGATACAGGGAAAACTTCCCCAGGAGAATGCACGGTGCATCTCAGGCTAGTGCAATGTAATGCAGGTCTCTACCACCACAGGCTCGGCCCGCATCAGAACCCCTCCCTCCCACCAGCCTGAGTGAGCCAGAGCCCCCAGATCAGCTGCTCCTTTAACCCCGTCCTGTCTGAGCGAAGAACAGATGCCCTCAGGCGACCTACACGCAGAGGTAGGTCCAGATCCAAAGCTGAACCCTGACAGCTGTGAGAACAAAGAAGAGAAAGGGAAATCTCTCCCAACAGCCTCAAGAGCGCAGATTAATTCTCCACAATCAACTTGATGTACACTGCATCTGTGGAATATGTGAATAGACAACGAAACATCCCAAATTGAGGAGGTGGACTTGGGAGCAATGATATATATTTTTATTTTTTCCCTTTTTCTCTTTGTGTGAGTGTGTATGTGTGTGCTTCTGTGTGTGATTTTTTTCTGTATAGCTTTGCTTTTACCATTTGTCCTAGGGTTCTGACTGTCCTTTTTTTTTATTATTATTACTTAAAAAACTTTTTTCTTAATAATCATTTTTTATTTTAATAGCTTTATTTTACTTTTTTATTGTATTTTACTTTATCTTCTTCTTTCTTTCTTTCTTTCTTTCTTTTTTTCTCACTTTATTCTGAGCTGTGTGGATGAAAGGCTCTTGGTGCTCCAGCCAGGAGGCAGTGCTGTGCCTCTGAGGTGGGAGAGCCAAGTTCAGGACACTGGTCCACAAGAGACCTCTCTGCTCCACATAATATCAAACAGCGAAAATCTCCCAGAGATCTCCAACTCAACACCAAGACCCAGCTACACTCAATGACCAGCAAGCTACAGTGCAGGACACTCCATGCCAAACAACTAGCAAAACAGGAACGCGACCCCATCCATTAGCACAGAAGCTGCCTAAAATCATAATAAGGCCACAGAAACCCCAAAACACACCATCAGACATGGACTTGCCCACCAGAAAGAAAAGATCCAGCCTCATCCACGAGAACACAGGCACTAGTCCCCTCCACCAGGAAGCCTACACAACCCACTGAACCAACCTTAGCCATGGGGGAAAGACACCAAAAACAACAGAAACTATGAACCTGCAGCCTGTGAAAAGGAGACCCTAAACACAGCAAGTTAAGTAAAATGAGAAGACAGAGAAACACAGCAGATGAAGGAGCAAGGCAGGAAACAACTAGACCTAACAAAGAGGAAATAAGCAGTCTACCTGATAAAGAATTCAGAATAGTGATAGTAAAGATGATCCAAAATCTTAGAAATAGAATGGAGAAAATACAAGAAACGTTTAACAGGGGTCTATAAGAACTAAAGAGCAAACAAACAGTGATGAACAACACAATAAATGAAATCCAAAATTCTCTAGAAGGGATCAATAGCAGAATAACTGAGGCAGAAGAACGGATAAGTGACCTGGAAGATAAAATAGTGGAAATAACTACTGCAGAGAAGAATAAAGAAAAAAGAATGAAAAGAATTGAGGACAGTCTCAGAGACCTCTGGGACAATATTAAATGCACCAATATTAGAATTATAGAGGTCCCAGAAGAAGAAGAGAAAAAGAAAGGGACTGAGAATATATTTGAAGAGATTATAGTTGAAAACTTCCTTAATAAGGGAAAGGAAATAGTTAATCAAGTCCAGGAAGCACAGAGAGTCCCATACAGGATAAATCCAAGGAGAAACACACCAAGACAGATATTAATCAAATTATCGAAAATTAAATACAAACAACAAATATTAAAAGCAGAAAGGGAAAAACAACAAATAACATTTAAGGGCATCCCCATAAGGTTAACAGCAGATCTTTCAGCAGAAACTCTGTAAGCCAGAAGGGACTGGCAGGACATATTTAAAGTGATGAGGGAGAAAAATCTACAATCAAGACTACTCTACCCAGCAAGGATCTCATTCAGATTTGATGGAGAAATTAAAAGCTTTACAGACAAAGAAAAGCTAAGAGAATTCAGCACCACCAAACCAGCTTTACAACAAATGCTAAAGAAACTTCTCTATGCAGGAAACACAAGAGAAGAAAAAGACCGACAATAACAAACCCAAGACAATTAAGAAAATGGTAATAGGAGCATACATTATTACCTTAATGTATTACCTTAAATGTAAATGGATTAAATAAATTAAATAAATTAAATACATAATTACCTTAAATGTAAATGGATTAAATACTCCAACCAAAAGACATAGACTGGCTGAATAGATACAAAAGCAATACCCGTACATATGCTGTCTACAAGAGACCCACTTCAGACTTAGGGACACATACAGACTGAAAGTGAGGGGATATAAAAAGATATTCCATGAAAATTGAAATCAAAAGGAAACTGGAGTAGCAATTCTCATATCAGACCAAATAGGCTTAAAAGAAAGACTATTACAAGAGATAAAGAAGGACACTACATAATAATCAAGAGATTGATCCAAGAAGAAGATATAACAATTGTAAATGTATATGCACCCAACATAGGAGCACCTCAATACATAAGATAAATACTAACAGCCATAAAAGAGGAAATCCACAGTAACACAATCATAGTAGGGGATTTGAACACCCCATTTTCACCAATGGACAGATAATCCAAAATGAAAATTAATAAGGAAACACGAGGTTTAAATGTTGTATTAAACAAGATGTACTGAATTGATATTTGTAGGACATCCCATCTAAAAACAACAGATTTTCCTCTCAAGTGCTCATGGAACATTCTCCAGGATAGATCATTTCTTGGGTCACAAATCAAGCCTTGGTAAATTTAAGGAAACTGAAATCATATCAAGTATCTTTTCTGACGACAATGATAAGAGACTATATATCAATACAGGAAAAAATCTGTAAGAAATACAAACACACTGAGGCTAAAAAACACACTACTTAATAACCAAGAGATCACTGAAGAAAACAAAGAGGAAATCAAAAAAACACCTAGAAATAAATGACAATGAAAACACAACAACCCAAAACCTATGGGATGAAGCAAAAGCAGTTCTAAAAGGGAAGTTTATAGCAATAAAATCCTACCTTAAGAAACAAGAAACATCTCAAATAAACAACCTAACCTTACACCTAAAGCAATTAGAAAAAGACAAACAAAAACCCCAAAGTTAGCAAAAGGAAAGAAATCATACAGGTCAGATCAGAAATAAATGAAAAATAAATGAAGGAAACGATAGCAAAGATCATTAAAACTAAAAGCTGGTTCTTTGAGAAGATAAACAAAATTGATAAATTATTAGCCAGACTTATCAAGCAAAAATGGGAGAAAACTCAAATCATTAGAATTAGAAAAGAAAGGGAGAAGTAAAAACTGACACTTCAGAAATACAAAGGATCATGAGAGATTACTACAAGCAACTATATGGCAATAAAATGGACAACCTGGAAAAAATGGACAAGTTCTTAGATGTGCACAACCTTCTGAGACTTAACCAGGAAGAAATAAAACATATGAACAGACCACTCACAAGCACTGAAATTGAAACTGTGATTAAAAATCTTCCAACAAACAAAAGCCCAGGACCAGATGGCTTCACAGGTGAATTCTATCAAACATTTATAGAAGAGCTAACACCTATCCTTCTCAAACTCTTCCAAAATATAGTGGAGGGAGGAACACTCCCAAACTCATTCAATGAGACCACCATCACCCTGATACCAAAACCAGACAAAGATGTCACAAAGAAAGAAAACTGGAGACCAATATCACTGATGAACATAGGTGCAAAAATACTAGCAGATTCCAACAGCACATTAAAAGGATCATACACTATGATCAAGTGGGGTTTATCTCAGGAATGCAAGGATTCTTCAATATATGCAAATCAATCAACGTGGTAAACGATATTAACAAATTGAAGGAGAAAAAAACATATGATCATCTCAATAGATGCAGAGAAAGCTTTTGACAAAATTCAGCACCCATATATGATAGAAACCCTCCAGAAAGTAGGCACAGAGGGAACTTTCCTCAACATTATAAAGGCCATATATGACAAACCCACAGCAAACATCATGCTCAATGGTGAAAAACTGAAGCCATTTCCATTAAGATTGGGAGCAAGACAAGGTTGCCCACTCTCACAACTATTATTCAACATAGTTTTGGAAGTTTTAGCCACAGCAATCACTGAAGAAAAAGAAATAAAAGGAATCCAAATTGGAAAAGAAGAAGTAAAGCTGTCCCTGTTTGCAGATGACATGATACTATACATAAAGAATCCTAAAGTTGCTACCAGAAAACTACTAGGGCTAATCAATGAATTAGATAAAGTAGCAGGATACAAAATTAATGCACAGAAATCTCTTGCTTTCCTATACACTAATGATGAAAAATCTGAAAGTGAAATTAAGAAAACACTCCCATTTACCACTGCAACAAAAAAGAATAAAATATCTAGGAATAAACCTACCTAAGGAGACAAAAGACCTGTATGCAGAAAATTATAAGACACTGATGAAAGAAATTAAAGATGATACAAATAGATGGAGAGATATACCATGGTCTTGTATTGGAAGAATCAACATCGTGAAAATGGTTATATTACTGAAAGCAATCTACAGATTCAATGCAATCCCTAGCAAACTACCACTGGCATTTTTTCACAGAACTAGAACAAAAAATTTCACAGTTTGTATGGAAACACAAAAGACCCCAAATAGCCAAAGCAATCTTGAGAAAGAAAAACTGAGCTGAAGTAACCCGGCTCCCTGACCTAGACTCTACCACAAAGCTACAGTAGTCAAGACTGTATGGTACTGGAACCAAAACAGATATATACATTAATGGAACAGAATAGAAAGCCCATAAATAAACCCATGCACATATGGCCACCTTATCTTTTTTTTTTTTTTTTTTTTTGCAGTATGCGGGCCTCTCCTTGCTGTGGCCTCTCCCATTGTGGAGCACAGGCTCTGGACATGCCGGCTCAGCAGCCATGGCTCACGGGCCTAGCTGCTCCACATCACATGGGATCTTCCTGGACCGGGGCATGAACCCATGTCCCCTGTTTTGGCAGGTGGACTCTCAACCACTGCGCCACCAGGGAAGCCCATGATCACCTTATCTTTGATGAAGCAGGCAAGAATATACAGTTGAGAAAGGACAGCCTCTTAAATAAGTGGTACTGGGAAAACTGGACAGCTACATGTAAAAGAACGAAATTAGAACACTCCCTAACACCATACACAAAAATAAGCTCAAAATGGATTAACGACCTAAATGTAAGGCCAGACACCATCAAACTCTTAGAGGAAAGCATAGGCAGAACACTTTATGACATAAATCACAGCAAGATCCTTTTTGACCCACCTCCTAGAGAAATGGAAATAAAAACAAAAGTAAACAAATGGGACCTAATGAAACTTAAAAGCTTTTGCAGAGCAAAGGAAACCATAAACAAGACCAAAAGACAACCCTCAGAATGGGAGAAATTATTTGGCAATGAAACAACTGACAAAGGATTAATCTCCAAAACATGCAAGCAACTCATGTAGCTCAATATCAAAAACCAAACAACCCAATCCAAAAATGGGCAGAAGGCCTAAATAGACATTTCTCCAAAGAAGATATACTCATTGCCAACAAACACATGAAAAGTTGCTCAACATCACTAATAATTAAAGAATTGCAAATCAAAACTACAATGAGGTATCACCTCACACCAGTCAGAATGACCATCATCAAAAATTCTACAAACAATAAATGCTGGAGAGGGTGTGGAGAAAAGGGTACCCTCTTGCACTGTTGGTGGAAATATGAATTGATACAGCCACTATGGGGAATAGTATGGATTTCCTTAAAAAACTAAAAATGGAACTACCATATGACCTAGCAATCCCACTACTGGGCATATACCCTGAGAAAACCATAATTCAAAAAGAGTCATGTACCAAAATGTTCAATGCAACCCTGTTTACAATAGCCAGGACATGGAAGCAACCTAAGCATCCATCAACAGATGAATGGATAAAGAAGATGTGGCTTATATATACAATGGAATATTACTCAGCCATAAAAAGGAATGAAACTGAGTTATTTGTAGTAAAGTGGATGGACCTATGTACTATCATACAGAGTGAAGTAAGTCAGAAAGAGAAAAACAAATATCATATGCTAATACATATATATGAAATCTAAAAAAAAAGAAAAAAGAAAAAAATGGTCAGAAGAACCTAGGGGCAAGACAGGAATAAAGATGCAGACCTACTAGAGAATGGGCTTGAGGATACAGTGAGGGGGTTGGGTAAACTGGGACAAAGTGAGAGAGTGGCACGGACATACATACACTCCCAAATGTAAAATAGATAGCTAGTGGGAGGCAGCCACATAGCACAAGGAGATCATCTCAGTGACCTGTGACCACCTAGAGGGGTGGGATAGGGAGGGTGGGAGGGAGGGAGATGCAAGAGGGAAGAGATATGGGGACATATGTATATGTATAACCGATTCACTTTGTTATAAAGCAGAAATTAACACACCATTGTAAAGCAATTGTACTTCAATAAAGATGTTAAAAATATAAAATAAAAAATAAATGAGGGAAAGTGATTAGAGACTGTATTTAAGCACATGTTCACAAAAGACACACACAAACTCACACACACACACACACACATGTCCATCCTCAACAGCATTAACAAGAATTCAAGTTATTTCACGTGAATCCACTATTTTTGGATTTACCAGTACCTTCCCCTCTGCATTAAGAAAAAACTCCAGGCTTCGATTTGGAATCTTTTATTTAGCAGTTCTTTCAGTTTAATTCCAACTATCCAATAACTTCTTAATATCTCCAGTATTGATTACTCAAGTTCAAACCAACATCATTTCTCAGCTGGACTACTGCAGAGTTTCCTAAGTCTTCTACTCTTGTGCCAGTCACCCCCAAGAGCACCTGCCAAGTTTCTTTTCTACAGAGGAGCCAGAGGTTTCTTCTCAAAACATAAATCAGAATATTTCTCCCCTCTCCTTAAAACTCTGAAATGATTTCCCATGCAATTAGAATAAAATTTGAAGTACTCATTATGGATTAGCTTTTGGAGACTCTAAGTGATGGTTTACTTTCCTGATGTCATATCATAAGATTTTCTCTTTATTCATTACATTCTTCGGTTTATCTCTCTAACTTGGTCTTCTTTCTGTCTCTCTAAATCTCTGAATAAATCTTGCCATAGCGTCTTGGCACTTACTCATTTCCTTGCCTGGAATTCCTCTTTCACAAGTATTTTTATTTGTTTCTTCATGGTTCTTGATTCAAATATCATATCATCAGTGACCTTTTCTCAGACATTCAAATAAAATGACTCCAGCCGAACCTTCCCCATTCTTTCACCTTGTTTTGGTTCCTTCATAATTATCATCATTTGAAATTGCATTGTTTTCATGGTTATTGTCATCATCCTCTTCGTACATCCACAACACCAACTCCACTAGAATATGAGTCCTAAGTGGGCAAGAAATGGGATTTGCCTGTCTTGTTCTTGTATCCATAGTACTTGTTGCAAAGCTTATAACATTAGATGCCCAAGAAGTATTTTTAATTAGTTAAATATAACTAATATCATTCCTTATTCCATGAGGTCAAACCTTCCAAACCCATGGGATACTGATTTGATTCAAACAATCAAACTTGATTTTTATCTCTTCAAGATAGGTAAAATGAAAAACGTGTTTAGATCAATAAAGAATTTTGTTCCCTTTGACTGTTTTTGATATTGCCCCATAGTTTTCCTGCTGATAATAGGTATTTTGGCTGCTCTAGATTTTTCCCCATTGCTTGATGATTTTAAATGATGGAGGACTGAAACATAGACTGAACACAGGGTCTGAAACACAGAAAACTCTAGCTGTACTTAACATAGAGACCATATCAATGATCAAGTCATGGTGCTGGCATTGGTTCAACCTTAATTATTCAGGCCCTACAGTGGAGAAGTATACAGGAAAGAGCAACTCCTTCCACCCATGTTATCATCAGTTTGAGTCAGAACATATTCTTAGGCCTAAATTTCCAACATTATGGCTCAGAGCTCTTATGAGGCCAGAAATTTTTGTCTCAGGACAACAAAATACATAATTAAAGGTGGCTTAAGCAATAAGTAGTATTTGCCATATCACCTGATATTCTTAGGCTAAGCTGTTCAGTGCTGTCTTCAATGAGACAAGGCCCTTTCTATTTGCTGCTCTTTATTCCCAGATTCAATCACTGATTCTTTGTCTCGCCCTAAATACACTGTTAAATGTCGCTGTAGCAGTTTCAGGCATTGTATGTAAACTAAATCACATCTGGCTAAATTTGTCAAAAAGACCACATATAACAAATGCTGGAGAGGGTGTGAAGAAAAGGGAACCCTCATGTACTGTTGGTGGGGATGTAGATTGGTGCAGTCACTATGGAAAACAGTATGGAGATTCCTCAAAAAATTAAAAATAGAACTATTGTATGATCCAGCAATTTTACTTCTGGGTATTTATCCAAAGTAAACAAAAACAATAGAAAAGATAGCACCCCTATTTTCATTGCAGTGTTGTTTACAATTGTCAAGATATGGAAGCAACACAAGTGCCCATCAATAGATGAATGGATAAAGAAAATGTGATATATATATATATATATATATATATATATCAGCCAAAAAATAAGAATGAAATCTTGCCATTTGTGACAGCATGGATGGACCTAGAGAGTATTATGCTAAGTGAAATAAGTTAGACTAAGAAAGACAAATACTGTATGATTTCATATATATATAAATATATATATTTATTTATATATTTATATATATATATATATAGATTCTAAAAACAAAATGAATGAACAAACATACCAAAACAGAAACAGAGTTATGGTTGCCAGAGGGGAGGGGTCGGGAAGAGGAAAGAAGCAGATAAGGGAGATTAAGAGGTACAAACTTCCAGTTGCAAAATAAATGTCACTGATACAATATGTACAGTGTTGGGGATATAGTCAATAACTATGTAATATCTTTGTATGGTGACATATTATAACTTGATTTATCATGGTGATAATTTTTAAATGTATAGAAATACCAAATTACTATGTTGTGTAACAGGAACAAACATAGTGTTGTAGTTCAATTATACTAAAAAAACAAACAAATAAACTTATAGAAAGAGAGATAGGATTTGTGGTTACCAGAGGTGATATATTGGAGGGAGGGGGAATTGAGTGAATGTGGTCAAAAGGTACAAACTGCCAGTTATAAGATACATAAGTACTAGGGATGTAATGTTCAACATAATAAATATAATTCACTGCTATATGTTATATATGAAAGCTGTGAAGACAGTAAATCCTGAGTTCTCATAACAAGAAAAATGTTTCTTTCTTTAATTTGTATCTGTATGAGATAATGGATGTTCACTAAACTTATTGTGATAATCATTTCATGATGTATGTTAAGTCAAACCATTATGCTGTACACTTTAAACTCATACAGTGCTGTATGTCAATTATATCTCAATAAAACTGGAAGAAAATAAGATAGTTATGGTTACTCAAAGTTTGGAATGTAAACTTGAAGGGGTTCTTAGGCATAATGGTACCTCAAAGTGATCATCTGCCTTAGTATGAAACCACCTTCAGGGAAAGAGCATAGAATAAATGGAGACAGTAAGATGTAATGACACAAAAGCCCCTTTAAGCAGCCATGCTTGAGATAGTTAATAGACTCTCCAGATAAATTTAATTAATTCTTTTTTCAGTTGATGTCTATTTGAATTGGGCTTCTGTCACTTGAAATCACAAAGGTTGCTGATTGTAAATAACTACCACTTTGTTCTTGAGGAACACGTGTAAAGAGAAAAATACAACAGATACTCAGCAGTAAATTATCCCTAGTAAATATTTTCATGTTGTTTATTGTTCTTTTTTATCCCTGCTCATTTTACATAAATCTTAATTGCTCTAATTAGTACATAAATTAATTAGATCTTATTAATTCAATGTGACTTTTCTTCAGCCCTTGGGACTAAATTTAAAACAAAATCAGTAACATCCATCTTTTATGCCCTTAGGAAAAAATAGGGAAGTAGTGATGAACAAGGTGACTTCTAATCTGTATAATCTTCATTGTCTTTTGTGAAAATATGTGTTATTTAGAAAATAGTTCTTTATACTGTAGGCTCACCTCTGTAAAAGGTTCAAAGTACTATCACCTAAGTAAATAATATAACAAGTAAAACCGGAAATAATATTTAGTGTAGAAATAGATGTTTTATTTCAGTGACTTGGATAGAAAAGCTACAATTATGGAGCTTTCAAAGATGATAGCATAATGATACAGTTCTTTATCTGATTTACAGAGAAGGCTGCCATTTGGAACAAAGGGAAAAGAGTAACTAGGACTGAACAAGCTCAAATTAAATGACCATGATTCTCAGATATTTTTTTTCCATCTTAGATAAGATGTTATCATTTGGCTGAAAGAATGAGGAAAAAAAATAGGTGGACTCTATAGCTTAGGTGACTACAAATGGAATACATTTCACCTCTAATTGACTAGGACTGAAATGGAGGCAGTCTCCATAGAGACTGAAATTCCTCTGTGAGGGATGGCAGTTCTTCAGAGAGGCTGCCGATGGAGGACTGTGTCTCCATTTCTAAGTGATAAGGAGCATGACATTAGGGCTAGATTCACTGGCTCCCATAGCTACTCTTAGCTGTTTTCAATCCTCCATATTTTAAAATATAGTGCCCTTTAAAAGGATTCAATTTAAAGAATTATAACTTGTTCATGGTAATACAGTGAGGCTTGGTGAAATATTTGAATCAGTCTAGTTCTTAAACTACTGCTCAGACTATTAAACTTTGTTACATCCATTAGTGTGTATTGGGATTTTTTCCTTCTGTATGATTATGCTCTGAAATCTTGTGATTATATTGTCTCAAATACGTATAATGATTTAAGGATTCATGAATTCTGTCTCTCAGATATAACCTGAATTTTAATAATAAAATAAAACATTTTAATCATAAAATAAAACAGAAATGCAGGCCTTCCATTAACTACTTACAACATCCTTCCTTTGCTCGTGTCCTCCACCCCAGGTTCTTCTGGTTTTTTGCTCACCTCACTGGCTGCTTCTCAGTTTTGAATATTTATTCTCTTGACTTCTCTGGCTCTATATATTGTCTAATTGTTGGCTTTCCAAGAGGTATATCCAGACCATTATCAGATCTGAAATGAAAGTCCTCCTAAACTCTCCTCACTCCCCATCTTTTCTTCAAACTCACATCCATGTTCCCTCCACTCTTTGACTCAAAGCAGAGAATTTTCTTTAAACATAAATGGGATCATGCTATTTCTCTGTTTACATCCCTTTTGTGGCTTTCTGTTGCAGAAAGAATACAGTTCAAAACTCTTTGCAAGGCTCTGCATTAAGTGTTCCTTACAATTACCTGCCTTTCTTCTCTTCATTCAATATACTGTAGCCATGTTTTTCCTCAATTCCTCAAAAGTGCTAACTTTGTATCCACTACTTTTAGCATTCTCTCCACAACTCTTCAGATGACTGACTTTCACTTCCTTTGTTGTCATTTAGTAGGCAATTCATTCAAAGATGTTTTTCCTGATTATCTATTTAAAGGGTCCCCAAATACTATTCTTAATATTAATCTATGAATATATATACATAACTGAATCACTTTACTGTACAGTAGAAATTAACACAACATTGTAAGTCAAGTATACATCAATAAAATTACAAAAAAATTAATCCATGCTATGCCTCCTTCAAAAACATACTGAAATCTGTACTAATATTTTGCATTGACCAATTTGCTTATATTTCCTCTTTCTTCTCCACTCAAATATAAGCTTCATAAAGCATGGGCCCTTCTGTATTATTCAGCACAAGATCACCAGCGCCAACACTGAGCGGCACTACCACCTCAAATTTCTAACCAGAGTTGATGTAATAGGTACCATGGTCCTAGCATGGACTTTAGGATGGAACTGATTCTGAATTCATGGTGGCTAAACGTCTTGTATTCTATTGACATGACTATCAAGAGGTATCTGTTCTAAATCTGGATATTAGTCATTATTAGATGTTTATTCATTTATTTCTATGATATGTTGTGACTCACTCTCACTAGATAAGGTAATAACATATCAAGTGTGATTTAGACAAATGTATTACTTTTATGAAGTACATGCATAAACAAACTTAAGACTGTCAAAGAAAAGACAAAGTTGAATAGCCACTAAAGCAGTAAAACAGATTTTATTCAGGACTATTGCAGTAGAGGAAAAGAGACCTTAGTATAAAACCAGGTATAGTTTTGAATAAAGCATGGGAAAATGGGAATTTATAGCCAAGGAGCAAGGTGGGGGTCAGAGGATAGAAAATTACCAAGAAGAAACATCAGGGGCAAGGGAGATTCTCTCCAAACCAGCATGAAAGACTCTTTGCTAAAGACAGGCCAGGATGATCAGACATCACCTGGGAGATGGTGAAAGATGAGGAAACCAATCAAATATCAAAGGTGGTGAATTCTGGTTAAACTGACTTAGCAGAGTTCTTGATAAAACTAGACTTTTACAAGACAGTACACAGGTGAGTCTAGGAGAAGGTTAAAGAACCTGACTAAAGTTAGATCAAGCAAAGAATCTTTGTCACAACATATTCTTTTCATTGGTTTACTGAGAAAAATATTGCATAACTGGTATATAAGGAACCTCACTTTTCTGAGCCATTAATTTCATTTATGCAATTAAAGAATCTGGAAATTTATAATGACCAATAATCGGCGGAATTATCTTTCTTTTAACAATCATATAAGCCTTAACAAACTCTTAGCTGCAGGTAAAACAGATTGGTGAGAACCCCAAGGAATGGGAAGAATGTGGGGCTGCTTTCATTCAGGAATATGCTTTTACCTGCTTCTAGATAAAATAAGTGCATTTCAGCATATGATTATCTGAAAGTAGGGTCACCAAAAGCAACCACTTAAGTATATGTTAAGCAACTGTCTGTATGTAATGTCTGCTCAAGTTCTAAGGTAAAGGCAACATTCAACTCTATTCTAGTGATTGAAGGGAGAGGAGCTTCTTGACCGAAAGTTCCTATCATTTCCAACAGGCTTGTTCTCATTGCCAAGACATTAAGTGTTTATAAAAAGTGTTTTATACTTTTGTATGGAAAGGGTTTTAGGCATGGATGAAATTAAAAACAGGCAAAGAACAGGCAAACAAAAGTGTTCATCACTGAAGAACTACTCCTGCTGTTTAAGCTATATGTTAGGGGTATCTAATTATGTTACCTCATTAGAGCTAGATCTTATACAGATCATCCAGTTGGGGGAAAATTCTCTTTTTATTATATTTTCATAATAAAATATGAAGCTTTTCCTTAGTTTGTGCCATTTTTAAGAAGGCATGAGCTTTCTTGTGTGTAAAGTTGTATGAGTGAATCAATTGTGGTAGAACCTGCATTTTTTAAAGCTCCCAATGAGATATGTAAGTTGGAAGAATTCACACTTCCTCTTGAAAAGCTCTCCCCCTCTCTTTCTGTTCCATACTATTAGGCTCACCTCCAAGTTATCCTGCAGTATATACTGACAATGATTGAATCAGGTTTTCTTCTGTTCATATAAACTACTTGAAAGCAACTTGAATTTTTGTTGTATAATTATTCCTGCATTTTTAAATATGAATCTTGTTTATATAAGCCTGAGATACCTCAGTAAGTCCAAACTATAGAATTCATTAAATTTTCCCAGTCTTGCAAGCATTCAGTTTTCCGTTTTCACCAGTTCTGTCTCACAAAGTCTCCTTTCTCATTTTCATTCTCCATTTGTGTTCAACGATCTCTCAATCTGATGCTCTCTCACCTGTCCTCCAAATGCATCTCATCAGATATTTGAAGATCATCTTGAAAGTGACCTTGGATTTAAATCTATTTTTCTAGGTTGAACAAAAAGACCACATATTTTGCAGTTCAAATACAGTTGAATATCAGCAATCTTTTATACTCCATGCTTAGAAATGAGAAAGCCAAGACCTAAAGAGTTTAAGTGACTTGCCCAAAAATAACACCTTAGGATAAACTAGCAGGGAGTCAAAACAAGAAGCCTGATTTTCCATACATACACTCTTCTATCTGGCTGCTTTAAACATGTGTTACTTGCCTCATTCCCAAAGGGCAATGAGTTGGGGACTCCAGCAGGCAGCTACTTACTCCATTCACTTAAAACACTTGCCCTGTTCATGTTGTAGAAATGCAAAGTAGACTTCTTCACATTTTAGTACTGCAGAAGATACAGTAAAATACCTACATGTCCCTTCATTCCAGTGTGCAAAGCAGTGATGAGCTGTTACTTCCCAGTACCTCCCCCTTCAAATACCATCCACAAGAGGTAAATTTCAAAAATGGTGACTCTGACAGCCACCTTTATATCTCCCACAGTATAGTATTTCACAAAGGTTTGTTGAATATAATGGAATTGAGTGAAATGTGAAACCCCCAGTTCCTATGGATTTTTGTCAAACACATGCTCCCTGGTTGTATTTCTCTGTTCTTAAAGTCTCAAGTTTCGCTCCTCACTATTCTTGCATGTTATTTCACTGATGCCGCAAATTTAGTGTTAAAACAAATTTTGGTTCATAAAGTCACAGTTTAAAATTAAAATTAGAAAAATTTGGAGGTTACCTATGTTTTAAGGAGTCTTTCTTTCCATAATGAAAAAGAACTCATTAAACTAAAAATATATGTTAAAGAAATTAATTTTTCCCTGACTAGACATTTGGAAATCCTATTCTCTGATTATATGAAGGGTCATTAAATACCTGTTGGCTTGCCACATTCAAATCAATTGTTTCCAGTGAATTCAAGTAAAGAAGGTCACTGAAATCAACCATCAACTCGAATATGCAAGACTAAACTGCTATTTATCAGTTAATAACCTAGATTCCCTGAATCAATGTCTGTATATATTAAGAAGTAATCATTTTGGTAAGTTAATTAATATTGAATAGTTTCATAATGTTCTCACTGAAAAATTCCATGTTAGGCATTTTTTTCCCTTTTCTTTTTGTATGCTTCTTTAATAGCTTTACTTAGAAAAGGCTTCTACATAAAAATATAAAATATTTGTGCCAAATCTTTCACAATTTTTCAAATATGGTCCACTAAAAATCAGTATATTTAAGGATTGCTTTTAACTTTTTATTGCAATCGAAAGTGTCCTCACAGATGCTAATGTCTATTATAACTGTGCACCTAAAATGTTAACCTACCCAATATGTGCTGTGTACTAGATAATTAGGACATTTCCCCCAAAGCAATGGTATTAACTAAGGTTGACAGTAAGGGACTAATGAGATAGGAGAAATGAAAACGTAGAGAAAATTGTAGGAGAAAATCTTGGAATGTAAAGATCAGCAATAGGAATATAAACCATACATACTTGACCTAACCCAAAACAGTTCACAGGAATTACAAATCTCCTTCAAATTATATGCTATACTGACTGAAAGAATATATAAAAAATAATCATCAACTAAAATCATATATGTGTTAAATAACCAGCCTGCAAATTGAAAACTGCAAATATCTGTGGTTTCCCTGAGTTTTCTTTCCTTCAACATTTTCAGTAAATGTAATGACACAAGTGAAACCTTGTGGCAGTCACAAAAATACAGAGTTTAAAGATGAACTTTGGATATTTTATGTCCCTTTCAGGATATGTCAAACATTACACACACACACACACACACACACACACACACACAAATACTCGGTACACACATCTATCAATAGGGGACAGTTGGCAGTTTGATGGTGGTATTTTTATTTATTCAACTTTTCTCTTTCTTTTCTTTTTCTCTCTCTTTTTTTTTTTTTTCAACCAAGGTCAAACGCTGTCCTTCAGATCTGCCACAATCAGGTGCTCTCTGTAGAGCTCTGTCTTTGTTCTTTGGAGGGGATGCATTCACACACTGATGTGTACCTTTTGATGATCTGAAAAATGTGGGTGTTCCTTAAGGGCTACTGATCTAGATGTCTCCGTTGCTCGAAATAGATCAAGGGAGGCTTTCTCCAAAAATCCAGAGTCATATCACAAAGAAAGCCAAGAAGATTAAAAGTTTTACTATTAAATTGCACTCTTACCACTAAGAAAAACATGTACCTCTTTTAATTTTTTTGGTAGAATTACCAGAGAACATAGCTATATTAACATGCCAAATTCGATACCTCAGTCTTTTCAAATTAGATAAATGATCACAATTCTTTAAATTAAATAATGAAGCTTATGTCTGCCAGAATGAGCAATACAATTCAGAATTAACTTACCTATATTGCTAGGAATTATTGTGATATTGTAGTCTTGTTAAGGCATCAAGCTTTTAGAAAAGAAAGTGATAATACTTACCTATTTGGATGTGGTTGCATTAACTGAGAAAGGGATAAATAACTGAATTGACAAGTAAACAAGAGGGAATTGTGTAAATATGCATCTTAAGGCTAAATGTTGAAAGGTTTTTATAGATGGACTTTGGCAAAAGAAGTGTACTATATAGTTTGTAGAAAACAGTTTTGATAAATGTAATAATAACTTGAAATATTTATTGTGATAATGATGATGATGGCAAAACCCCAAATAATCCAATAAATCAGCACCATAAATTAATGCCTTTCAAAAAAGGGAGATTGGAAGTTTCACTTAGAACCTTAATTTTCACAAAATGTCTTCACCAATAGTCTAGCCTAAAGAAGAACGCATTCTACAGGAAAACAAGCTGAATGGCTTTTTGAGTCTTGCAGCCCATTCTCACATTCTCTGATATCCAGTTACTTATTTTTGCCATATACACAACTGAGATAAAATTACTCAACATTCTACATAGCAGTCAAAAGTCACCCCCTCCTTGTTCTTCTGAGAATGGAGACCAACATTCAATTCCTATTTTTATGTTCTATTATCTGTAAAATGAAGAGAATCAAGTTTGTGCAATAAAAAATAAGATTAAGAGATTGTGAAAAGGGATATATTCTTTAAAATGCTTGGTAATACTTGTAAAAAAGACTGAAAGTAAATACAAATTGTGGTTATTCATGATTCAAAAAAATCACTGTACAGAGTGAGAAGAATTGGGAATTATTTGGTGGATCATGGATCAAGTCACCTGCCAGATGTAAAAGCTGTTGCAAATTAACTGAAGGGGAGAAAGGAACTGAAGGGGAGATAGGAGCTGAAGAGGAGACAGGAACATCACAAAGAGCTGTTAGTCACAGCTTAATATTTATAGTTCTTTTAGGCAGGGTTAGATTAGTCAAACTTGTCTAAATTGGATTCAAAGTGATACCATGTGGCCCGGATTCTGGATCCACAAAGCCTTAACACTGTTTTACTGAAATAATTGTCTTTAGTAAGCAACATGTTGCTTTTTTATGTGCTGTTGAAATTAATACAAGGTGAAGGTAATCTTTGAAAAAGTAAGGATAAAGGTGAAATTAAAGATCTTAAAAATCAATTAACTGGTCAAATCACATATCCTTTTTTAATGTTTCATACTAATAATTATCTATTACTGGCAAAAATGTAAGGAAGCAAAGATTTTTAATTTAAATTTTCATAAACAAGTATAGGGTCTTCAACTGTAATGCTTAAACTGTCATATCCTCTGCAATTAACTCTGCTGAAAATCCAGTCTCTTTTCATGGTTTTTAACACTCAAATTAAGGACACATTCCTTAGGCAACCCAGCAGTAGAACTGAAACCAGTAAAAATAATTAAAGAGAATGCTATTTATTTCAAAGATATTGTTAAAAGTCTATCATATTGTGTATACATGTGTATATATATAGTTACATATAATAGATTAAGACCATTTACAATCAACAAATTTGATTGAGCACAAATTTAAGAAATACAGTATACAGAAATATTGTTTTCTCTCTAAAATGTCAATTTATAGCTCTTTTATGGTTTGGATCAGGCTACGTCACTCTAAACCAACTTTTTAACAAAGAGTAACCACAGTAGCAAGTGAAATATTTTAAAATAATAAGTAAAGCAACATCATATATGTGATATAAAAAAAATTAAAAGTTCTTGAGCAAATGAATACACCAAAATTGTTTTCAGTGTGAAGTGTTTTTATATCCCTGAAAATCAGGTTAACTTCATGGAGGATTATTAGGACCCATTTGGATGTTTCACATGCTTGTACTGAATGTCCTTCGTAGTATCAGAACTGGATGATATGTATTATATTGAATATTTTACACCCACTAAAGGGGAAAAAAAAAACAACAAAAAAACCCACTGTTCAGCAGGAAGTAGGCAGTATGTTAACTAATCACTAAGTGACTCTTGATCAGAATGGAGCTTCACTAAGAGGCTCTCAATGGGAGAGGTTGTTGCCCTCTTCTCTAAGAGGGCCCAGCTGCATAGTTATTTTATGTCTATTTTAGGAGAACTCTGAAGAAAACCAAGCTATGAATACAATAAATGTCCAATGTATCTGGCCAGTTCATTTAAGTGTCAAACTGTAAAACTGTAGAATCCAGTTAAGATACTTCTAAGGTATACCTTGTGAAAGAATTATTTTTCTTTAAGAATTTTAGCATTCCATGTTACTAGAACATTATGTAAATGTGTCACAGTAAGTCATACAGTTTGAGGCTATGGAGATATGAAAAAGAATATTGAGTGTCACATAGGGTTAAATACAAAAGGCTGAATCAAGATAGCATTTCACTAGAATTCAACTTATTACATAAAATACAAAGTAGCAGCCAAAATGTTATATATGATATGATATATGACTAATTGATATTTTGTGCCCATCCTCCTCTTTCTTCTTCCCTTTGTTATTTGCCAACTTTCCTTAAAATCTATAGTCTTTTGAATAAATATTTTTTAGTACCCTATCTTCAGTCTTAAAATTAATCCAACTGCCTTTTCTTAAGATACTTTGGATATTTCACTGTAACCTTCCTATTATAGAGTGCTATATTTATTTTCCTCTCTGTGTTCTTTGAAAATGTTATTGCTTCTAGAATGTGTTCACTTTGTATGTTTACCTCAGTGGTTCTCAACATGGGCTGCATGTTATTATTAATCAAGGACCCTAAAAACTGCCTCTTCATGGGCCCCAGATTTATTCCATTATTTCATTGTGGTAGGATGGGTCTTAAGGAATTTTTTAAAGTTCACCAGTTGATTCTAATGTTCAGCCAGAATTAAAAACCAGTGAGCAACCAAATCCCACACACTCTTGAAGATCTAGGACAATCAAACCAGCAGGTTATGTAGCCTTGCATGATCACAACTTCTCAAGGAAAGATCCTTTTCTTCCAGCTAATAGCACTTATGTCCCATTTTACACATACAGTTTTCAGTACACACCATTTTAGACTTTTGATTTTTGTAAGCATATTAGCTTGCTTTATTTTTCCTGCTTTCTTGTAAAATCTTGGGGTCAGATATTATGTTTTATTCATCCTTGGTTGAAGTTGTGCCTTGTACTCTTTAAATGAAAGTAAGTTTTTTGTTTTTGTTTTTATATCAGTGTAATTAACTAATGTATTACCCACAACTAAATATTTTCTAGGTCCCATAAAAGTAAATACTCTTGTGCTATTACCTCCAAATGTAATTCATCATGAATTATTAGTCAAATGAGAAGTGAACTCTTAAATACATATGCAAAAGTAAATATTTAGAGATGTGTGTATTCATATGAAGATTAATAATAAGAAAAAAAAATTTAAAAGGAACATCTCCAAGCCAATACATTTTTTTCTTTTTATAAAAGGAACAAAATGAAAAAGGTTGCCAAACTCTTATCTTTTTAAGAATATATACACAACTGTGTTTTTCTCTAAATTCTCCATTCCTTGAATAATATTTGGGCCAAAATTCAATGGATTTGAATAATTAAATAATGAATCTAGTTTGTGTGTCCTAGAAACAAACATATTTAAGATATTGTATCATGGATTTAGACTAGAAGCAAATTTAATTTTCCATTGTAACAATTAGAGAATGGTCAGAAAAAACACAATCACAGAGATTATAACAACATTTTCCCTGAATAGCAGCTCCAGCAATGTGGGGAACTATTTGTATAAAGTGGTTTAAATATATTCTTTATAGTTAAACTACTTAACAATTGGCCTATATTTTCCTTTCAAGATAATAACTTTTAACAGACCGGCTATGATTTATGGAACAGAATTATCAGAAAAATAAGATAAAAACTCAACTTCAACCTATAATGTGCACCACACACTTTGTTAAAGTGGCTTTCTTTGATAGAGTAGAATAAGTTTTATACCATGCTTATTCTGAGTTGTTGCTATGGTAACAATGTATGTCTTGTAAAACTGTAAACAATTGTGTAAAATGGTTAAATAGAGCACATGTTTATAGCTGTACCAGTCAGTTCAAATGTATACACACTCCATTTTTAACATTATCTTTACAAAGAAATATTTATTCATTTCAGATGGATGCTCAGAACCTTCTTCCAAAAGATTATGGATATTTGTGTGTGGGTATATGGTGTGTAATTGGAGGAAAGTAACATTTCTTTCCATTTTCCAAAACATAAAATGAAGTGATTATAATACAGACAACTAGAATCCACAGTTCATCCATATAATTATTATGAGTAGTCTATGAAAACATGCCAAGAGCTTTTCTAAGAATTAGGCCCTCAGGTATAAAGATTAGCATGGTTAAATTGACTGCTGGCGATTTCAACAACCTCTAAAGGCTCTGCATAAAATCCACTGACAATGAAAATTTTTCATTAAAAAATGTGCTGCCATGGGCAATCCATGCTAACCAATTTATAGTCTCTATTTTTATAGGAGTTTGGAAGAAAACGCTTTTAAATCATCCAAACAAAACTCCCTGAATTTGTTATAGATAAATACATGGTGACTTTGCCACCATAAAAAAAGACAGATATTATAGGAAGTCAGAGGGCATACATCTACTACATGTATGGAGATCTGCCTATGAGCTTGAATTGGGGAATGATGTTTTTGTGGTGTCTTATATGCTAAATCCCTGAATGAGACAGTGGAATGCGGGGATAAGGTTGTCTAAGAAGCTTCATTCCCAAGGAAAATTTAACCTGAAAAAGCCCTTATAAGACCAATGCTAATTGTTTGTAGTAACATTACAGTCATCTTAGATACTCATATGTTTAAAATGACATACAGAAATAGTAACTGTATATATCAATAGATTTGCTCACTCATCTAATAAGCATCTTTTCTAATCAGCAATACATAACCATTGTCACATTTGGGTCTCCTATGGAACTTAGAAAGTACAATTCACCAAAGAATGCCCTAAATCTGGTGATACATTTTTTTTTAATTTAAAAGGTAAGTAAACCATTTTTTGTTGTTTTTATTTTTCCATTTTCTATAGTGGTTTTCATTTATCCTATTTGATAGCTAGATATGCAAATTAAGAGCAATGGCTAAAATTAAAACTTAAGCATGTGAAGCAGAAGTCTAGACCACAGATTTTTCTAACGAGAATGAGAAAAATGAGAATGGAAGAATTTATATGTTGTGCTGTTTCTTCAAGGAAAGGTGCACTCTGATTGTGGCCACATGTATTAAATACCCAGATATTTAATTCCGCCATTGTGGCATATGAAGGATGCCATTTTATTATTCTCAGAAAATGTTTACTTTGTTTAGGCTATCTTTCAAACACCAACACTGAATAAAAATTACAGAAACAACTAAGTAAATTTAAGAGAAAATTCCTGTTGCAGAAATAGCAACTATATCATTTAGCTGTTTAAAATTAAAAAAAAAAAGTCTTCAGAACTTTTCCAAGCCAGAAACCAAGGGTTTGTAATTGCCTTAAGCAGTATAATGATGTAACAAATATAAAGAGACAATATCTGTAAATATCTCCAACTAATATATTCATAATAATAAGCAACAGACTTTTATAAAGAATAATTTATACCAGAATAAAGATTGTGTTTTAAATAGTTATAAGATTAGCAGATGAATCAAAATACAGTAGCATATATATCTTTAAATTAGCAAAACATTCAATACTATGTTTCATAAAATTTTGACTGTGAAATTAAATCAAAGAGCCAGCTAGCAATATGAAAGTTTTCACATGCGCTGAAACTAAAGGCTACAAAAACTTTCCTACAGACAGTAACTTTTCTTTCGGTAGGGAGTTTCCTGCTATAAAAATAAATAAATAAAAAAGAAAGAAAAAATAAAATTTAACTTCTGTATGTGAGTTAACCACATACTAATGTATTTGAGGGAAATCAGGAGAATATAAAGGAACTGGGGAAGTACAACACAAAATCTGAGAAGATACTGCTGTGGATCCCCTGTTGTCCCATGGTCTCCCATACATACAAGATTAGAATGCCCTCTGCACACTAGAGAAAGAAGCAACATACATTCTACAAATCAAAAGGAAATGTATAACATCTGGGCTATCAGTGTTTCTCAATTCTATTATTGTAATAGATTTGATACATTTAACAAATATCTATTGAGCAGAAATCGTGTGCCACGTCCAGTTCTAAACACTGGAAATAAAGCAATATATAAGACACATACTGTCCCTCCTACTTGTGGAGATTATAGTCTAAAAAAAAAAAAAAAACCCAAAACTAAACTCTAAATTGATGAGCTAATGGGACAGATATCAGATGGGTTGTGGGAAATGGGATTTCAAAAACAAAATATGAACTGTTCACTCAAACATAAAATATGAACTGTTCACTCAATAGTATTAGTGATAATACTGCATAATTCTGGCATCATGTCTTTATTTTACATTCCTGCAACTCAAGCAAATTTAGCACCAATTATCGACAATAAAAAAAAAACACAGAAGAAGCACATGAACTTTTGAAAATAATGATGATTGGTGTATTAGATTTTGGTTCAACCAGCACTTCTTGGGTGTGTATCAGACTCTGAGCTAAGAACTAGCCACAAAGCATAATGGTTTCCACATAGTTTCTGTTCTCAAAGACTCTAAGTCTTCAGAGATAAATTAATAATTTAAAATAATGTGATTAATGTTAAGAAAGAAACAAGGAGTGATGGACTATGGAGTAGGGGAAATAGGACAAACATGAAGAGGAAGATCTTCTACAAGCAAAGATGCCTCTTAGTAAGTGATAACTAAGCAAAAGGTTTTGGAACAGGAATTCTATGTGTAGGACAAAATGTAAACGAAAGTACAGAACAATAGTACATGTGGATGAGGTCATAGAGTTCTGTGTAACTAGGTCATTAAACATAGTTCAGGAAAATGAGGCAGATTTAACTTACAGGTTAAGTCATAGATTTTTCCATCCTAAGAAATTTGGTATTTATTCTAAGAATGGAGAATTGTCAAAGTGCCTTAATAACTGAAATATCATAGTCCTATTTGTTTTTTTTTAAAAAAACAAACTGATATTTAACATTGATAACCAACAAGGACCTACTGTATAGCACAGGGAACTCTACTCAATACTCTGTAATAACCTAAATATGAAAAGAATTTGAAAAAGAATAGATACATGTATACGTATAACTGAACTACTTTGCTGTAACCCTGAAACTAACACAACATTTTTAATCACCTATACTCCAATACAGAATAAAAATTAAAAAAAAACAAAAACAAAACCAAGTGTGACACATTGAGCTCAGAAACCTAGTGGCTCAGGAAGAGATAGTAAAATGTTGGCTTCAGGAATGGGTAGCAGTGGTAGAGAAAGGGCATATACTAGATATGTATTTAGAAGGTAAAATCGATTGGAAGTAGTGATGAATTATATCTGCAGCTGGAGGGAAGGAAATCTGAGAAACTTCCTAAAACTGTGCCCTGGATTAGCTAAGAATCAGCTTTAGCTGTGATAAGCTTTGGGGAGTTGAGGGTAATGAGTTACAATTTAAGCATGTTACGTTTTTGACAACCTGTAGGATATTGAGAAGAATATGGACCCCGCCTCCCATCTTGAGTGATTGATTCTACCTAGTTACATTCTACCTCATCATCTACTTCATTCCCTCAAGAATAAACCTTGAGATTGATCTGGAGGTTTAGTGACAACAGTGCAGGAGAGTGTCCTGAGAGCACTGATGCCGTCAGCCATGTCTGCCTGCTGGGTAAGGAAAGACATGAAGCCAGGACCAAGAAGCAATAGAGTAAATGATACACACATATTTATAATTTATTTTTTAATTATTCTCTCCACTAAGACAGATATTTTAGTCTCTAAATATTTATAGATTAATGAACCATAGGTTATGAATTAACATTTTAAGTCACCTCACTGTGATTAATTATGTTCAATGATATTGTCAGCACTAAATTATTCAATATGTGTAAATTTCAAAGAGCACTCCCACAATCAATTGAAGTAAAGTAATGGTATTCATCTCTGTACATTCAGAATTTCAAATATCTAAAATAACATCTATTTCCATGGTGAATCCTGACTTAATTAATAGAATAATTATTTTTTATAAAGCCATTGAAGACTTAAAACAGTATAGTTATGTGCACATTTTTAAAAGTAAAGCACAGGGCTTCTCTGGTGGCACAGTGGTTGAGAGTCCGCCTGCCGATGCAGGGGACATGGGTTCGTGCCCCGGTCCGCGAAGATACCACACGCCGTGGTAGCGGCTAGGCCCGTGAGCCATGGCTGCTGAGCCTGCGCGTCCGGAGCCTGTGCTCCGCAACAGGAGAGGTCACAACAGTGAGAGGCCCACGTACCACAAAAAATTAAAATAAAAAGTAAAGCATATGTGAAATTAAAATTTTGAAGAGCACCTTCTTAAAAATATTCTTCATAATTAAATTGTTCAAATATATATGTATGTATATACATATATATAGTTTCCTGATTGTTATGAAATGAGAAATATCTGAAAACTCAACTCTTTGCATACAGTAGATCTGTCCCTTCATTGTTAACACTGACCTATTTCAAAGAACTATGTTTATCATCTGTCAGGATGTCTTGCCACTATAGAATATACAAAAAAAAGTGATGTTTATACCAATAATATGTAGAATGCTTACATACAAGCCCTGATGCTAAATTTCATGAGATTTTTTTTCTTAGATTTAGGAAGATATATGAGCTGAATGCTATGCTATGAGCTAGCTAATAAATTGAGCCAATAAAATTTAATATCAAAAAACATTAAAAAAGATAGATATCTTTGTAATAAAGAAAACCTGAGGTCAAGGGTGAAAACCAAATAAATATTAACAATCAGAAACTGTAAATTTATAAAAATTGTAAACCCAAACTCAAATTCATTACACAATACAACCAATAGACAGTAATGCTTTGTAAAAGTAGAAAATGAACTACAAGTGCCTCCTCTGAAAATCTCAAGTGGAAAAAATGACCTGAAGCTGATTACCATGGCAGCTATGGCTCTGGTTGAATGAGCTCTAATTTTACCCTCAAGTGACAATTTCACCGAAAAACAACAATGAGGAATACATGAGGACAGCCATTTCAACACAATGCTTTCAGAGGTGGGTTGACCTAATGTCAATGTCAAAAGTGGGAAGAAATTGAATGGATTTTCTAAAGAGTGAAAAATCAAGAAACACTAGGATTTATCTTATCAGTAGCCAGCCAAGAATCTTCGATAGAGGAAGCAAATGTGAACTGAATGAACTGGTATATTCAAAGCAAACATAGTGGGTATGTGTTATTACCTAAGATTATGCAAACACAAAACCTCAGTAAATGTGAAAATTGATACACTGATTTAAGTTACTTCATATAAATTTGTGTAATGTACCATATGCAAAGCATTGTATGATCTTACATAATATTATTATTTGGGTCCCATAATTTTAATTACACAATTCTGAAACTGAGGTTATAGTTAGTACAATGATCTACATTTTGCCCAAACACACCTTACCCCATCTTCAAAGTTAATCTTCCTTCCTGGGCTATACCCTCTCCCTTCTCTTCAATTAATGCAAAATGTCCTATTCTTCATTTGTAGTACATATCCAACTTCTCTGTGATTTTTTTTCTGAAATTATATTTTATTTATTTGTATGACAATAAAATAACTTTATTCCTCCATTTAAATTTTACAGGCTACTAGGAGTTTAGAGACATTTGGGAATCCTGGAAGCTGTATGATTTTGTTGTTGTGATTTTATTTAACAACAATTTAAAATTAATATAAGCATATTATGGATCATGACCATTCTCAAGCTACGGCCACACAATTTCGATCCACTATATTTATATGTAGACCTAATTTTAAGTTTACAAATATTAAAATATGATATAATAAAAATAATTTGTGTCAGTAGGGGAAAATCTGAAAGTTTTTTATTTCTTTAAGAACAAGAGAACCTACTGTAAGTGAAATCTACTAAATTTTTTATAAAATACTGATTTAATATCCAGTTATTTACAAAAGTAATAACTTTTAAAAATGTCTCTTTTCATCATAGCTGGGTTATAAAACACTAAAGAAAAATACATCTTTGCATTACTTAACATATTCAGTAATTTGTTCACATACAAAAGTCCCTCAATTAATACTTATTGAATAATTGATTACATAATCACCCCGCAAAAAATTATACCCACTTTCAAAACCTTTATCATCCTAAAGTTAGCATCTATTGATAACTTTTACAAAGTGTCATGACTAAAATGTTGCATATGTCCATTTGTTTAGCATATCTGAAGAGAAAAAATAATCAGAATATACAAACCTTGTAGTGGATGTTATTGGTGCCTCTGCCCTTTAGTTGGGAGACACTTACTCCTTAACTGCTGTGAGTGTTGGCTAATAACAATGAGAGCTGCTTTCCCTGAGAATTGCCCTCACCGAATGGGAGCTTACCCTTACTTCAGTAACTCGCTGTCATTGGGATGCAAAAGGTTGGGTCATTCCCTCAAGAGAGAAACCAACTCCATAGTGTAGCTGTGCTCCAGAAATTCCTTAAGTTCAGACTCCAGTTAATCTCCAAATGAGATGATGTCTTTGTTTAGCTCATTCCCTGCCCTATCTTGTTTCCCTCACTCCTTTTCTTCTGAGAGCACTCTCTCAATAAAATACTTGAACAAGAATCTCAGTTTCGGCCTGTGCTTCTAGAGAACCTGATCTAACACAATTATTGAGAAAGACAGTCATCCCCTTCAGAAAGAATATGTCATACCTTTCAGAAAGAATATGAAATAACTAAAATATTACTAACAAACATACTTCAAACTGAGTATTAAGTTACTGAAAAAAAAGAAGAATATGTATTTTCCTTAATAGGTAAAACAAACCATTAATTTTTCACTATTTGAAGGTAACTAATGCTTGAAAATCTCTGCCTTCTTATTCAAATACAATTCCTCACCCTCAGTGCTACAAATCCTGCATTACAGAAAGAGGCAAAAGAACAGCCCCAGTCTCTGTTTTAAAAGAGTAAAACTGTATTTCATTGTGTATTAATTACCTATTTATGTAAAAAAATTACCGCAAAATTTGGCAACTCAAAACAATACATTTCCTACCTTATAGTTGTTTTGGGTCAGAAATCTGGGTATGATTTACCTAGGTGTTCTGACTGAAGGTCTCTCACAAAGTTGCAATCAAGGTGTCAGACAGGAGTCTCATCTGAAGGCCCAACTGGTGAAGGATCCATTTCCAAACTAAGTGGTTGTTGGCAGAAATCAGTTTCCCACCAGCTACTGGCCAGAAGCCTACCCCAGTTCCTTGCCATTTAGGCCTAACTTCATCAAAGTGTGCAAGGCAAGAAAGCAATGGAGAGAATCTGCTACCAATATGGAAGTTACAATCTTTTGTAAGATATTGGGTTAGCCAAGATGTTCGTTCAGGTATTTATAAGATGTTACAGAAAAACCCGAATTAAATTTTTGACCAAGCCAAATAATTAGCTAATTATGGAACTAAAATCCCACCTACTTACTAAATTCTACTGGTCACGAGGATCTGTTCACACTTTAGGGATGCAGATTGTCAAAGGTCATGAGTACCAGGAGGTGAGGTTTGTTGAGAACTATCTTAGAAATTTGCCTACTATCATGGGAACAGAAATACTTTTTTCTTCTAGTAGTCAGATTTCTAAGCATCTTTTTCTTTTCTTTTTTTAAATGTTCACTTCACTTTCACTAAAATAAGGAAAATACCACCCAAATACACTGTAACAAATGTGTCCCTAGAGAGCTGGACACTTGTGGTCTGGCCAGATTTATATTCTACAGTGGTTCTTACCACCAAAAATAAAGGTGGAATATGAAGGAAAAGGATAAAAGTTATATCAATGGCTAAATTCTGTTTACTTTTTAAAATCTGGACACAATGGATGTTAATGAAGTTACAGTTAATGCAATGGAGATGAAGAATGAAGGATGAAGCCAAAATAATTTTTTTCTCAAACTTGTATCCAATCATGCCACTGATTTTCCTTTAACCCTTTGTAGCATCTGACAACCCTGAGAAATCAGTTGTTCCCCATGCTCTACATAGTCTGTGACTGATTTGACTCCCACTGCACTCTAAACTTGTTTCCTGATCACCCCTACTCCATACCTGCCTTGTTCCAATTCACAGGAGCTATCTTTAAGCCCCATGACCTGCAAAAACTTTGGATGTATTTACTTTTACTTTTTCCTGAAAACATTTTCTTCATATTTCAGCTAGTAGATCCACCCCAAATTACTATATGTTCTCACTAATAATAAGTTACTATCACCTGCTTCTTTGAGAATTACACTCAACCAAGCAGAAGACTTCAAACTTTTCTCCTCTCCCTTCCTGTCCCTCTCTTCCAGACCTGAACCAGTGATCTATTTACCCTAGGGTACAACAGGCTTAATTGGCTCTCCTTCAAAGAGACATGTGTAGATGCACATCATTCTTTCATTGTTGGTGTCATTTATAATTATTTATTCATTTTCTTACTTGTCCTTGTCTACTTCTCTCATTTGCCCGATGGCTCTCCAAAGGAGATAGGAACCCTATCTTTCTTAATCATTGTTTAAACTACAAAGACTCATGAAGTGCCTAGTTCATAGTAAGCTTTCAATACATAGATTTTGTTTATATTAAGAATGACAAATTAATTACTTAATTGATTGAAACTGAAGAGATTTCTTTGGGCCCTGGTTAAATTTAAACCATGGCATGTCTTGTCTGTTTTGGATCCCTTGTGTCTAGAGATACACTATGTACTACTTGGTACAGGAAGAGTCCCAGTTTATATCTGGGTCCCTGTGTAATTACAAATAGATTCCCTTTTTATTTCCAAGAGTGTTTTGGTTTGAGTGATAAATTACATGGTCATCTTATTTATATCTCTGGAAACCTCTCTCTTCTATACCTTCGTTTTGTGTGTGTGAGTTTGCTACTATCTTTGGAAGAGCAAAATTTCACCACTTATATAGAATATAATAAGACCTTGAACACTTCACTTAAATTTCTTTGTTTATATTTATTATTTTAAAAAAGTACTAATCATGACAGTAATCAGTCATAAGTTGATAATGAGACAAGGAACATACAAAATCTGATATTAGGTGTTTAAATGATACTTTCCTGCCCTTAAGATGACCATGTGAACCAGGCTACCATTAGTTTATTAAGCATACCTTATTTCTCCTACCTATTGTATTTAGGATATATAATATATCTAAAGGGAGCTTGGAGAAAAATATACATAGGTAGTATATTTTTCAAAATTTAATTTTCTCCATACTATTTACCTATTTTCATGAACAAGTGTTAAAATGTATATAAAGAGTACTTTTAAGATTTAATAAAATATATTAAACTCATAGACTTAAATTAGGAATAAATTACTTTTTTCAAAGTAATATTTCTAACCTGAATTACAAACATTCATACAAATAGTTTAAAAGTAATGATTATGACTTTTAGTTACTTTAGACGGATTTTTTCCTTTTTCTTGAGGAACAATAAGAACATATGATAATATGATCTGAAAATGAAAATTTTAATTTTATTTTACCAGTAAGTAATAGTTCAGGTACATTGTTTAAAAATACTAAGAATGATTTTTGTTTACCTCAATTTGATCATCAAAGCAAAGTAAATCCTAAAAAAACATGACAAGGAAATTAGAAAGGCAAATAAGTCCCCTAACCACAGCTTAAAAAGTATTTGTGTTAGAAGACCAACTACCCACATTCATTGAAAGGAATGTTGTTTTTCACTGAGGTCACTAGAGCCCAATAGTATTGGCATTCCTTATCCCAAAAACTGGCCAGCAAATAAACAAAAATACTTTAAGTCTCTAGTTACATACACAAGGGTATAAGAGTAGTGAATCAATTGCCAGGATAACTCATGCCTAAAATATATTTCCTTAAGTAGTTTATAATTGAGACCTTGGATTCTGCCACTTTAAATAAGGGCCATTTTACTAAAAATTGTTAAAAAGATCGAGTGGAGAAGAAAGTCAGTAGGCCACTTGTGGTGGCCTGAAAGATAAAATTAACCCGCCTTGTCTTTCCTTTAAAATTGCAAGTAGGAACAATGCTAGGAAATGAGGAACTATTTGACCAAAGGCAATGATAGAGAGGAAGATTATCTTGTATCTATCAGAAACCCTAAAACATCTGGAATTGTTCAATTTAGTTCACATGGGCAATAAAATGGAAAAGCTGGTGGATAGTAATTTAGTGGCTTCCCACTTCATTGTGTACTCTTTGTATTTTGCAATCCATTTGATATGTGTTTTTATTTTTGAATGCAAAATGGTGTTCATGATATAAATGAAATGAGCCACTTGGTGACTGTGGAGAAATTGTTTCTACAACCTGCCAAACATTAGCTGAACAACTGCCATGAATGATGATGGGGAACTAAGTCCTTGCATATGCTGAAAAAATATATAAAAAATAAATTCCATGTGTATTGCATGTCCTTCAATTCACAGCTGGTTAAGCCATTAAAAGTACTGCATTTTTTCCAATTTGCTTCACACTGAACGGAATTTATGGTTCTATTTGTAAAATTAACATCCATACCTCTCTATTATTCAGATGCTAATGATTTTGTTTTTAATTTTCAAGATCATAATATTAACTCCTTTCTTCTCTAGTCTTCTCCTTTACACCGGTTTGTTTGTTTTTTGTTATTAAGTCAAATAAGGCTGGGGGGAGAAATGGTGATAAAGAATTGTGTGAAATGAGAGTTTGGCAAGTAGGTAAGTCATGGATGGATGGTTGGATAGCTAGATGAAAATTATAGATATGTACAGATAGATGATAAAGAGAATGAGAAAGAGAGAAAGATTTCACGCACACATTTATTAGATATGCTATATCACCAATCAAATTTTGCTAGACTCAAGGACCCTTTCTTCCTTCCTGGTTCCTCTGATATGTTAGCTTTATAATTTTTAACTTTCAATGCTCTATATATATTGGGCAAGTTGGTTTTATTTACTAGTCTTTTCCTGTCTTTCAGAATCACAAAGATGCTTTTACTTCCTATTCAATGCCCAATTTTACCCACTTATCAAATGTTTCCCTGAGAAGATCAGGGTTCAAGTCAATTTAATTACTCCTTATTTAACAGCTGTAAAACAGATAAATCCACTGATCTTATTTAAGGGTCAGTATCTTCATCTAACAAATGAAATGATGGATGTACTCTTATTTGCCTCACAAGAAGATTGTAAGAATTGAGTAGATAGTAAATGTGAAAATTCTGGTGCAGTATAATGGGTACTTAAAATTAAAGGAATTACTAAAGGCTAAGACCATATACAAAGTATGTTCTGGAGCAGGTCACTTTAGCCAATTCAATGAGCCATTCACACACATAACAGTTAAGCAAAAGGGTAAAATAATAACTTGGTTTGATATCCTTTGTTTGCCAAATGTAATTTTTCACATGTATTAAAAGGTGGGAATAAATTAATCAAGTACTCCTTAATGACTATGTGCTTGAAATGATCACTTTTCTACCTGTTTTGATAGAAAAAAATATATTTAAAGCATTCATATTAGAATCACAGTTTTGTTTCAAGGGTTCTAATGAAATGTGATTACTTGTGTTTTCTTTTTCTTAATTAAAGGTTGTAATCATCAGTGCAAAGCTTGAATATGGTGTATATAAGATTAACTTATAACAACATATGCATAAAATAAAACTGATTTTTACAAAGAATCATTATGAATATATGAAGAACACAAGTGAGTAAATGTAAGTATTCATTCATTTATCAAGCCCTAGCTTTTAAAAATGTATTTTCCTAAAAAGATAAAGCTTAAATGGATCACATAGTGTTCAGTTTGTATCCTTGAATATGAAGACCTTAAATTTGAATATATCATAGTGGGATTCTGAATATGAAACAAGAGGGAATTAACTCTCTGATCTTAATTTAATTTGATAACAAACTAAAGTTTTGAATATTACCCACACGTGAAAGAAAATAAGTAGGCATTTGGGAAAATGGAGGAAAATGGACAACCTTAATATTTTGAGACCCAAGACATTTGCATATTTTTCAGAAGTGTTTTGAGAATAACAGATATTTGCACATGTTTTTTATATTAAAAACAATTTCAATTGCCAATAAAAATGTTTGTAATTCCCATACTCTCATAGGTAATGTAAAGTTTCTTGGAAGAAACAGAAATAATCATTCTGGGTTTTTAATAATTACAAAAGGCATAGGGTACATCTTTTCTCAAAATTTTACTAAAAATATCTTTTCCAAGGTATATTCACAAATATTGCTAAAACTAGAAAATTTGAAGCACTACAAAGCTGTGCAATATTGCTAGTTTTTTAGGAAAAATAGAAAAACAATTGTTATATATATATTATATATTAAACAGTAAAAATAATAGAAAGGCTGCAGAAACTAATATGCTATTGAAGTCAAATTAGTTTAGAAATATGCTCTTCAGTTAAGAGAAGCTCCTATTTTTATAGCTGTTGGTAATGAAGAATGAGAAATAATATTTATGTCAATGTTTTCCTATAGCATGTTTGATGAATTAACTAATGCTGTTTCTCTTTTTAATTTTTTTCATTATTCCATAATTTATTTTCACATTAAAACAAAATCAGTGTTTCTTGAGATAGATAGCATCCTCTTCTGCTTTACACTAGTTGTCCAAAAGGTATGTGTACCACCATGAAAGACTTGATAAGTACTTTAGAAAGATGTGGCCTAAACAACTGCCTCTCAGTTTTCTCCATTACAAGAATATCAAAAAGGTCTGCAAATTCTCTAGTATATTGTTAAGGAATATTTGTCCTAATGGATTTAGAACCTTCCCCAAAATACTCAAGGAATCGACTCTGGTTCCAAATTTTCCTGATTAGTATAGTAGCCACGGTTCAGAATGATATTGTTTTTGAAGTTTTAGGGACACATTTGACAGATTGCCATAATATGGGCTGGTGAAATTCAGTGTAGCTCAATGAAGACATAAATAGCTCCATTTAGTAAATGCATATTGTTTTGCTTAAAATGTTTCAAAGTTTGTCTCTATGGAAGAACTCGGGTCCCCCACCCCTAAAAAATTCAAGGGATACATGACCTACAATTGAATCTAGAGAAGTTTCCAGTGTTGTTAAATAATATGTCAAGGTATATTTTGTCTTCATATTAAAAATATATATATATTTAGTTGGAAAAAACAGTGAAAGACTATTCACTTATGAAAGACTGAATAAAAATTTTATGGTTACTAATTTGGGACTTGAGATCTTGCCCCTCGGATGAACAAGAGGCTTCGGGGAACAAAGCTCAGAAATTTCAGAAAGAAGTGTACATGGAATAGGGTTTTGTCTTAAAGGTTTGGCTGAGTGTCTCACGTGGCTCAGGCAAACTGAGCCCTTCTCATTCGACAAGGTTTCCATTCACAGATGTTGTAGTCTGTAATGCAGGGGTTTTTTTACCCCAAAATAAATGGCGGTTTTGACAAATGCCCTTCCTAATATGCTCCAGAATGGAATAAATATGAGAAGCTTAATAATAGGCTCAGTTTTTTATCTTAACAGACTATTTAATATTTGATCATTCAAAAGTCTAGATATTCTGATATAAAAACATGATGAATACTAATTTATTCTAAGTAATTTAAGGGAAAAACTATGATAAAAATAACAATGTTTTGTCTTTCTTGTGTTAATAGTATCATTATAGTTATCAGTTAATAATAAGTACTAAGAAATGTGAAATAAAAAACTACTTGAATACTAGTAACAAAAATAAACCATTACAAAGACAATGCTCTGTTTATTTTGGCTTACCAATCCATTAATTGTCCTTGGTAAATGACTTATCATAAGGGTGGTACAGACCATACAAAATAGGCTAGACTACTGTTAGCTATTTGTTTTTTCAACAAAGTCAAATCTCACAAGGCACTGGAGGTTTAAAACTAATATTCCAGGAAAATGTCTCATTCATGTGAGGGAAATGATACCTCAAATTTATTAAATGTGTATTTGGCATTTTGCTAAGAGTAATTTCACTTAATATTCCAACCACCCTACAAAAAAGTACTATCAATTCTATTGTAATAGTAGAGAAATTGAGGTTTAGAGACCTTGACTAGATTGTTTAAGTATATTCATAAAACTGCACACCCACTCCCAAACCAAGACGTGGAGATTCCAAACCATGTGTTCACTCATTCAAATTTTGACAAATGAATGAGCCTGCATGTGAGGAATAAACAGATGTAGTTAGTTCCAAATTAAACATCAAGGACAATGGGGGTACTCAGTAAGAAGAATGTTGGCCAGAGGTGGTGAGAGAAGGTGCACAGCTAATCTTGATTATGGAATTCAGTGAGGAAAGGGTTTATGAAACTAGAAATCAGGAATGGTTTAGCACGTTCCCTTTGACAGCTTGTCTAAAGTTTGACTTTCTTGAATTATGAAATCAACAGTCATGGAAATGAAAGCAATCTTTTTTTCCCATTATGTACACATTAGAAAAACAGTAAAAGGTAATATCCCTAGCTCCTCAAGACTGTTTGAAAATCTGTTTTCTAATGGCAGAAACAATAAACTTGCCAATTCAGAAAAGTCCACATCTTGTCCTAAGTTAAATTATATATATATATATATACTTTTAAATTTATATATATATATACATATACTTTTTAAGTCAGTATATCACAATTCATTGAAAGAACATTGTTCTGATAGCCAACTATTTGAATATGAATTAGTACTAGACTCTAAAATTCTATTTACTTATTATCTGTTAGTTGCTATAGATAGTTTAAGTATTGCATCATTTATCAATTGAAATTCTTATTTCATTTATCTCAAAACCAAATAAATAAAACTGAGCAAATTTTCTAATTTGTGTATTTTTAAATTTATACTTTCTAAAAATAAATTTGAATCTTCTAAAAAGTGAGTTTATTAATTCACTGAAACTCTTTGTATTTCAAAAATCTTTTTTGGCTATAAATGAAAACAAATGCTTTGGTAAATACTGGTTTTCAATGTTTCTTTGAATTTTTTGTAAACAAAAGAAGTGAAAAGGCTGGTATTTTATATGATCCATCTCATTAACCAGAGAAAGCAAAGAAGCAGAGCATCAATATGATTTGCTTAAGGTCACAACCCAGCCAGGACTGGAACTCTAAACACTAATTCAATGTAGAATAGTTCCTAAAAATGTCCATACATTCTTTCCCTCCCTTCAAGAGGCCTATTTCTTCATCCCTTGTATCTTTGTGAGCCTTCTGAGTTGCTTTGGCCAGTGTTATATTAGCAAATATGATGCAAGTTGATGCTTGGAAAGTGCTTCTCTATTGAGGTTTGTTCTCTTATTGCTCTTGGAACCCCAAGAAGCCTGGGATAACTTGCAAGATGATAAGAGACATGTATCCCAGTTGTCCTTATGTCCCTGGCCAAATGCCTGCCAAACACCTGCCATATGAGTGACTGTTTTCTAGATCATCCAACTTCTAGTCAGTTTTTCTTCTACTTTCATCTAATTGCACACACTAGAGCTAGCCAAGTCAGTGTGAATCAAATCACCTGGAAAGGAATAAATACCTAGCAGAACAACAGAAACATGAGTTAAATGATTGTTTTCTGAAGATACTACATTTGGGGGTGACATGTTACACAGTAAAACCTAACTGACATAAATATATTTCTGACTCCAGTATTTAGTAATTGAGATCTCACAAAGCATCTTTACAGAGTGACCCAAAAGAGCAGTTTTTTTCATCGACATTTGGTTGATAAACTGAATGACAAATGAGATCTGTTGCTTAAAATTTGTTGGAGTTACTCTAAATCTTTTGAAAAGAGACCTCATATAGCACTGCTAAGGCAAATCTTACAAAATGTGATAAAAGATTATCCTTTATCAAAAGTATATGTTGTAAAAATTAAAATATTGCATAAATAAGATGACTCAAAAAGTAGAAGAAACTTGAGAAGGAAACTTGATAACTGGAAGCTGGTGCAATTATATCTAATACAACGGAAAAAAATGGTGATAACACAAAACAGTCGGCTAAAACAAAAAATAATCAAATTTCACAGGGGATCCAGAGAACCTAAAAGAATCTGAATATTGGACTAAAAATTTTATTAGTCAATCATCCATATTTTCAGGAGCAAACGCAGAACTTTTAATTAAGCATTTAGCTTAATTAACTATGCCTTAGGTAAATATTTAAACTATCTTCAAATTGTTGGCATTTTATTAATAAAACTAAAAAGTCAATGTGATAAAGCAGTCACAATAAAATAAATTACATGGATGCATAAAATATACTTACAATTGATACTAAATTACATGAGCACAAGTAGGAAAATGTGAGGTACTATGAAGGCATATAATGTTTTGAGGCAAAACATTTCACAGAGAGTTTAGTCATGAGCACTTCTAAACAGTTGGAGCTGTAAGTGTCTTGAAATGCTAGGATAGTTTGGTTAACTGATAGCTAACAGACAGTGGTGCTCAGATATGGAGAGACAAGGCATAATTACATGCTCTGTCTTCACCACTCTGAAATTAGAAATGAAGAAAGTAACATTAACACATTTTTTAAGTAATGCATGTTTACATTTTAAATTTTAATCTTAAAATGTAAGTAACATTGATGTTAGCATTAGAATTAGCATTTGAGCGTAGTTGTAAGTACAGTTTCCACTACATAAAGTGCCATAATATACCACAGCTAGAAAACAGTATCTGCTCTTTTATGTACTCAGTAAGCAAGCATGACAAACATGACAAGTTTCAAACCCTATTGGTTAAAGGATATCAATGCTTCTAGTATAGGTAAGGCTGATGTGCCAAGAAATGAAATATTTGAGAAGATATTTGAAACAATGCACGTGAAAATCTTGGGAAATACAAAGTGTTACCTAAGTGAAGACAATCAGGGGGGAAGTTCGGGCAGGAGGGTGGGATGAGGGGAATGTAGGAATTATAGTAGGAGGAGAAGGAGTAATATTTGCAAGTACTAATTTCTGATATATCCTTTGTGAATTTGGCATGCCAGTTAATTGCATTAATGCCCCCTTAATTTTTATGAACAAAATTTAAATGCTAAAATGTTAAACATATTCAGCTTGAAATGTGGTCATTTCAACTTGATTAGCACCATGAATTATGCAGTTAGGTATTGCATGCAAAGGCAGTGGTTTTGTTGCTCTGAGAGAATTTTAGTGAAATGTTATTTTCTCTCTTTATCTATTCAAATTGTCAAACAGAGATTCTCTGACTTTCACCAAATTCTCTTTATTTCTGTTAGAGCATTTCTTTCCATTCACCATGAAATATTATTATTCTGATAACCAACTTTTTGACCATTTAAAAAATAGGAAGAATATTTTGTGGAAGATTTCTTTCCCAAAACTATAGTATCAGAGCACATTTTAGAAGCTTTGTCAGCAAGCCGATCTGAAAGTGCAAGAATGCCTAGGCACAAAAGAATTAAGGCAAAAATATTAGTTTGCTTGTTTTGGCTTGTTTGCCTTGGTGGTATTGTCATTGTTAGATGTAGGATAACTCAAACCAGTATAATATCTCTAATTCAGTTTTATACTTAAAGTTTCTATTATTTAAAATTTTTTCCAACAGCATTAGGAATAGACATGTGTGTGTGCACATCTGCCCATGTATGTGTGTGGTGTGAATATAAAAATTATATTATGTGTGTGTTTTAAGTAACTTTTTACTCTGATCACTTGAAATGCTGATGATTCTTTAAGCTAAAAATAAAAAAAAAACAATTTTCAGAAAGAAAAAAAGGAAAAGAAAGAAAGTCAAAAAGAGAGAGAGGAGAGAAAGAAAGAGGGAAGAGAGAGAAAGAAAGAGAAAGAAGAGAAAGAAAAAAGAAGAAAGAAAGAAAGAAAGAAAGGAAAAGAAAGAAGAAAGGAAGGAGGGAGAGAGGGAGGGAGGGAGGAAGGAAGGAAGGAAGAGAAAGGAAGGAAGGAAGAGAAAGGAAGGAAGGAAGGAAGGAAGGAAGGAAGGAAGGAAGGAAGGAAGGAAGGAAGGGAGAGAGAAAAGAGAAAGGATAGATCAGAGAGTTAGAGAGTTACAGGTAAGAAGTATGGGGTAAGTTGAGAAGTGAATTATGAATGTTTTAATTGCTTTAGTCCATAGGAAATGAAATCAGATTTTTTAAAGGACCCAATTTCACTCACTTCTGTGCTTTGATCTACTGATTAACATTTGCAACCATTAACTCACTTTCCTTGATGGAGATGACTGTCAGATCCCACTGCTTCCAGAGTCAGGCGCAGTTTCCAGCTGTGGATGCAGGCAGATCAAAGCATATGATGAACCCTCTACAACACAGTCTATCTGGAATACTAATAATAGTCTGTACTACTTGTAAAGAATCAAGTCATTTTTCTCCACTCCTTCAGATAATCAGGGTTTCCTTGTACATGTTATTAATTGATTCAATATGCAGAAGGAATGTCTGAACTTTTCCCACGCCTTACACTTACTGGTTTTCTATTATATACATTAGTGTACCTCCAGAGGTTGTTTTAATTCAAGTCAGGTTTTTTTTTTTTTTTCATAAAAAGTGGAATGGGTACTTGTTATGTTTAGCTTTATATGCTATGCATTTCCTTATGTTTTATAACTGTGTGTATATGTGTCATCACCTACCTTCTTCAATTTTGATGCTGCTTAACTTGCTTACAATAGAATTTCATTTTCTACTTCGATAAATGTTGATATTTTTACTATGGATGTTTTATAAAAATTGCTTGTTCCTATTAGAGTTTGGTCCTTCTTAAGATTTTGAAGCCAGTAGTTCCAAGTTCTCACAGATGACTGATAATAATCTTCAAGCTTGTCACAGTATTAAAGGCTGAGGTCTTTTTGCCTCTTTGTTTCCTTGTTTGTTTGTTTTAGGTGTGATGCTGTTTGCTTTTATTTCATTCTCTTATGGTTATAGTTTATAACTATAAACTATAGTTTATTAGTTAGGTTATAGTTTATTCTCTTTTCAGGTAATTCTGGAGATTTTTCACCTAAGAAATAATTTCTATTGTCTGACTCTTTTAGGGTTGTGTTTGTGAAAGATGTACCCACAGTTGTGGTATTTATGCCTAATATCTTTAGAAGATAAAAAGCTTAATGGGGCCAACTCTTTTAACTTCTAGTCAAAGAAACATTCACTAAACATGTAAGATGTACAAAAGCTGTGTGACTGAAGTTGGAGAGCGTAAAATTAAAAAAATATATTTAAAAACAGATTCACATGGCTTGCAGTCCATTTGTAAGATAGAATAAAGGATTACTGAAAACTCTCTGTGTGATCATTGTTTGATATACACAGATCAGGTAGAATAGCACCCTTTAAACTTGCTATATATCAATGAATGAAGGGAAAGTTTCTGCCTTGAGTGTTATGAGCAGCTAAGATTGTAGGGCTAATGAATTTATATGCCATGAAAAATGCTGTAAGACCATCTTATTTTGCCATCAAAAAAGACTTTGAGTCATCCACTACATATTTTCCATTTCTACGTTTAATATTCTTAGTTGAATGAAAGTGTTTAACTCGGAGTGTTATCTATTTGATTGGTATTTCACAAGGGACATAGATTTTTTTTCTTTTATAACAAATGTGATAGTAAAGAAAAACCAGAAATAACTCTATAATGTTTCCTGAAATAATGTCAATTGGTCAAAGCTTATTTCATATCAGAAATGCAATTCTATCTATGATTGAGAGTAAAGTAGTTAGACTATCTAATTCAAATTATTTTCTTTTATCATGTCCCTATTTTCAGAAGGATGCATTGCAAATTCACTGTGTGTATAATTCAATGGTCAGAAGGAAAATTCAATAGTGAGAAAGAAAATAGGGACCCAGCTTGCATGTTTCTCTGTTGGGCGTCACAAGAACCATGCGAGAGAAACAAAACACAATGTTGCTCACTTTGCGGCTAGGGTGTGGGAAAGGAAGCCAAGCATGTTCTGCATAGTTAAGCTTGCCCGTGGCATAAAGAAGCATGCAGGGAAATAATTTCTAAATTCTGTGTTTTCTCAAACATTTCAAATTAAAAAATATATACATGTAAGTGCTGATCTAGCACATTTTTACTAGTTAAAAATATGGAGTATTAAAGAAATGGACATAAAAATGTTAAATAAGGATTTACCCTTTAATTTATAAGGAATGATTGAAAATTCATGATTGTTCTGAAGCTAACTGTATGGGAAATATATGAGAGTAATATTGGAATGTCTTCAGTATTATCTTTCCATCTGCAGCTATTTAAGAACAGTACACATATTCATATGTTTCAAGGAGTGGTATAGACTTGAAAAACACTGCTCCTTTTCATAAGAAATACCATTTTTTTTCAGAGTTGAAAAAACTCCTCCACCCAAAGTTGTATAGTTTTTGATCATAATTCAATACATGACACCATTAATATTTTAAAAGTTGCTAAGGTAATAAATCTTTGATTATTGTACACGAAAACCTATTATAGTATTAGCATGGCTGATACATAATGGAAGATATAATGTATATCTAATCAAAGTCAAATCAAAATTAATATTATAATACACTTCTGAGACTCATCTGTTATGTATGATAATATTAAGTAATAGATAATAAAATGGGTGTAGGAAAAATTCACATATTGGAAATATCCTTGCAACATTGCACATTGTTAAATCAGACAGATTTTATTCTTATTTTGTCTCATAATAATGTAAAAATATTTAAAGACACTTAAACCTGTCAGGGCACAAGTATTCTGATGAAAGCAGAAAGCATAAATAAAATTCTATACAAAATGCCATATTCTATAGCCAGATGTCATAAATGTAGGACTTTTCAAATTACCATATTCTAAGATATATTAACAAAAATAATAAGAAAAAAAATTGAAATTGCTAGCTTTTTGAAACCAAGCACTCAATATTTTATTATGTATACTCTGAAGTAATTATCTCTTGTGATGTATTTAAGAAAAAGATAATAACAAATGGGATATTTGCAGATAGGTAGATTTATAGATATTTGAAGAACTATAATACTATTTACTGTTGCATTTATTGTACATTTAGCATGCATCTGTCACTATTCTATATGTTTTACAATGTATTAGGCTATTTAATTCTCACCACAACTCTACAAGGTAGAACCTAATTATACTCCCCATTTTACAGTTGAGCAAAGATCACAAAGCTATTGCCAGCAATAGAGCTAGCATTCATTCAAATACAGGCAGTCTGAACCCTGAGTACAAAGCTACAATGAATAAAGTTAATGGAATTATTGTCAATCTTTAAGGAGATTTTTGGGGCTTGAATATTTTGTCTGCTCCTTAATATATTTGGAAGATTGACTCGTCAAATTTGCTGATTACACATCATTGACTAAACTGATATAATAAAAATGCTCTTCAGATGAACTTAACATTAATTATAATAGACACACTTATTAAGTTCTAACTGTGAAAGAATATGAAAGTCCAGTTTAGAAGATAATGTTGTACGAGACCCCAGCTGCTGTCCCACAACAAAGATGGACAATTAGACAGTTATTCATAAAGTAAAACAGCTGTGGAAGAGATCTGGAGCCCACTTAAAAAACTCTCAGCAACACAGTAGAACAAAAAAAATTTGATAATAACTGCACACACAAAAAGAAAAACAGCTTTATTTTGTCTGCATTATCCCATCCGCCAAGCCAGCATTGCTCAGTGCCAAAAGAGAATTCCCCAGTTAGAGTAACGCTCATCAGGAAAGGAAGAGTGATGTGAGCAACCAGCTTCCCCACCCTTTGGGAGCATTGCACAGAGGTCCCACTTCAATTTCACTTCACCCAGACCAGCAAAGCTGAAACATACAGAGACACAGCTCAGAATAAGGAAGAAAAGCAAGGCTGCCAATAACAGCCATGCAGCAGGAGAAATCACAATTCATAGTGACCTGTTCTACAGAAAAACCCAGTAGCTATGGTAATACAAGCTGACAGCCAGGACCCCTGCAGTTGGCCTCCTCAGCCATTGCTACCTATGCGGCCCACCCACCACTGCATGTGTGTCTACAACAGGGCCCTGCCACTACACAGGCACCTGCAGCTAAAGCCCTCAGCTGAGTGTATGCACACAACCAGCTCTGACTACCACTGCTGTCTGCCCTGGTCCCTAGGCATCTGACCTGGATGCATTGCTGAGGACTCCCAACAGCTATCATAGCCACTGTGGAACCCCTGCAGTTCTCACTAAGGACTACAGATGTCAATGTTGTAGTCCCAAGAGGCCTGAGTTAAAGAGCCAACATAACCCCCAAGAGCCAATGCTGCCATACTCATCTGCACTTGGCATTCTGCATCACTAGATCCAGGGTTACAGCTCAATCCAGCATTCCCAGGGATGAAAGTCTTCCCTTACTGAAGTCATTCCATAAAGTCTGGAAGAGGTGATTGCTTCTTTAATTGTGCAGATATCTACACAAATCTACAGGGATAATGAATAATCAAGGAAACCTGATGCCACCAAAAGAATATAGTAAACTTTCAGTAACTGGTCCCTAAGAAAAAGAGATCCAGGGATTCCTCAACAAAGCCTTTAAAATATGTACACCTGGAACTAAAACAATATTGTAAATGAATTATACTTTAAAAAAAAGAATTTAAAATAATTGTTCTAAAGATGCTCAGAGAACTACCAGAGAACACAGTTAAGCAATTTAATGATACCAGTAAAAAAAGTACAAAAAGAAAATGAGTTCAACAAAGTGATAAAAAATATTAAAAACAAACAAACAAAATTTGGAGTTGAAGAATACAGTAACTAAACTGAAGACTTTAATAGAGAGCTTCAACAGCAGATTGGTTAAGCAGAAGAAATAATAAATAAGCACAAAGGCAAATCAATTGAAATTAATCAGAGGAGCAAAAATTAAAAAGAATAAAAATGAGTGAAGAAATCCTACATGATCTATAGTATACCATCAAAAGAACCAATTTGTGAACGATTTGAATTCCAGAAGGAAGAGAGAGAAAGAAGGTGACAGAGGCTTATTTAAAGAAATAATGACTGAGAACTTCCCAAATCTGAGGAGAGATTTGGATATTCAAATGAATGAAGCTCATAGGTCGCCAAATATAATTAATTTAAAGAGATTTTTTGCCAGACCCATTTTAATAAAACTGTCAAAAATCAAAGACAAGGGCTTCCCTGGTGGTGCAGTGGTTGAGAGTCCGCCTGCTGATGCAGGGGATGCGGGTTTGTGCCCTGGTCCGGGAAGATCCCACATGCCACGGAGCAGCTGGGCCCGTGAGCCATGACCGCTGAGCTTGCACATCCAGAGCCTGTGCTCCGCAAAGGGAGGCCACAACAGTGAGAGGCCCACATACAGGAAAAAAAAAAAAAAAAAAAAATTCAAAGACAAAACAAGAATCTTAAAGGCAGAAAGAGGGAAAAAATATCTTTTAACTTGCAAAGAAACCACCATAAGTTTATTCATTAGCAGACTTCTCAGCAGAAAGCTTACAGGGCAGGAGGGTGTGGGATAATATATTCAAAGTACTGGCAGAAAAAATTGTTAACCAAGGATACTTTACCTGGCAAAAGTGTCCATCACAAATGAAGGACAAATAAAGACTTTCCCAGATAAACAAAAGATGAGGAATTTATTTCCAATAGGCCTGCCTTTTAGAAATGCTGAAAGGAATTTGTCAAGCCAAAATGAAAAGATGCTAAGTAGTAACAAGAAAACATATGAAAATATACAACACATTGGTAAAAGTAAATTGGTAAAAGTAAAAAGATTAGAATACTCTAGAATTGTAATGTGGTGGAGTGTTAACCACAAAACTCTACTATAATGGTTTACTTACAGAATATTAAAAATAACTACAGCTACAATAATTTGTTAATGGACACAAATATAAAAAGAGGTAAATTGTGATGTCAAAATATTTAAAAAGGGGATAAAGGGATATCATTTTTGTAAGCAATCAAAGTTAATTTGTTATCAGTTTAAAATAGACTGTTATATCTATAAGATATTTTATGTGAGCCTTATAGTAACCATAAACCAAAAACCTATGGTAGATTTTTAGCATATAAAAAGGAGGATATCAAAACATAACATCACAGAAAATTATCAGTTCACTTAGGAAGGCAGCAAGAGAGGAAGAAAGGAACAAGGGAACTACAAAAAAGGAAGAAAAACCAATAGGATGGCATTAATGAGGTCTTAAATATTAATTACTCTAAATGAAATGGATTGAATTCTTCAATCAAGAGACATAGAGTGGCTAGCTGAATAAAAAACAACAAAAGATACAATTATATGCTGCCTAGAAGAGACCCACTTCAGCTTTAAGGACACACATAGGCTTAAAGTAAGAAAAATGGAAAAAGATATTCCATACAAATGGAAACCAAAAGAGTGCAGGAATAGCTATACTTATATCAAACAAAATAGACTTGAAGTCAAAAATTGTAACTGGCGACAAAAAAAAAGGTAAACAAAGGTAAACAATATAACAATTGTTACTAAATATGCACTCAACATTGGCACACCTAAATATATTAAGCAAATAGTAACAGATATAAAGGGAGAAATAGACAACTATACAGTAATAGTAGGGGACTTGAGTACTCCATTTTCAACAATGGATAGATTATTTGACAGAAAACCAAGAAATGTTGGACTTGAACCATACTTTATACCAAATAGTCCTATAAGACATATACAGAACATTTATTCCATTCAACAGCAGCAGAATACACATTCTTCTCAAGCACATATGGAACATTCTACAGATTAGATCATATAATAGGTCACAAAAAATGTCTAAGAAAATTTGAGATTAAAATGATACTAAGTTCCCAATCACAATGGTATGAAACTAGAAATCACTAGTAAATAAGAAAGCTGTAAAATTCACAAATATGTAGAAATTAAGCAACACACCCCTGAACAAACAATTTGTCAAGAAAGAAATCAAGTGGAAAATCAAAAAATATATTGAGACAAACAAATATGGAAGCTAAATATATTAAAACCTATGGGATGTTGCAAAAGCAGTTCTAAAAAGGAAGTTTATAGTGATAAATATTGATACGTACATTAAGAAAAAAGAGAGAGACTTCAAACAATATAAAGCTACACATTGAAGAACTAGAAAAAGAACAAACTAGGCCCAAAGTTAGCAGAGGAACTAACTAATAAAGATCAGAGCAGAAATAGAGACCAAATAAACATTAGAAAAGATTGAAGTCAAGGATAGATACATAACTTGCTTAATAAATAATGCACTATAATCTGTCTTCACTGATCAAGCTCACTTTGTTGCTAAAATATTTGCCTGTCCTCCAAGCATCATGTAGCCTATAAGATTTTGCCCAGATTGTTTTTCAGGAACTTGGAGTCTGATGTGTTCAATTTCAGCTCAAGCCAGTTAAGACTGGTTGGGACCACCAACCCTCCAAATGGGCATGCATGAGTGTCAAATCTGTGACATTTTGTCATCAGAGGGCCCAAAACTCCACTATCAGAACAGGCTAATGCCACCATTTTTTGAACATGCATCCAATGAAGAAGCCCTTAGCTTAGTTGTACCTGTGTAGAAAAACATTTACCTTACATTTTTCTTATCTTCAATCACCTTTCCCTATGCTCCCCATGACTCAGCTTTATCCCATAAATATCCAAGACCCTCACCTTGGAGGAGGCAGATTTGAAATTTTTTCTTCTATCTCCTCACTTGACTGCCTCGTGAATAAACCTTTTATCTGCTGTGAATCTCAGTGTCTCAGTGTTTGGCGTGGTTCACGTTGGGCAAAAAAACCGAGTTCAGTAACAAGATCAACAAAACTAATAGCTAGTTTTCTGAAAAGATAAATACAATTGACAAAACTTTAGCTAGACAAATTAAGAAAACACTCAAATAGATAAAATCAGAAATGAAAGACATTACAGTGATACCACATAAATACAAAAAATCAGAAAATGTTACTATGAAAATTATATGCAAACAATTTGACAATCTGGAAGAAATGGATAAGTTTCTAAGAACACACAAACTAATAACACTATATCATGAAGAAATAGAAAATCTGAATAAACCTATATTTTTTAATGAGATTGAATCAGTAATCAAAACTATCCAGTGTGCAAAAGCCCAGGATGAGTTAGGTGGTTTCACTGGTGAGTTCTACCAAACATTTAATGAAGAATTAATAGCAATCCTTATTAAGCTCTTCCCAAAAATCTGAAGAAGAGGGAATACTCCTGAACTTGTTTTACAAGACCAGCATTACCCTGATATCACACACAGACAGAGACACTACAAGAAAACTACAGACCAATATCCATGATGAACATAAATTCAAAAATTATCAACAAAAAGTTAACAAGCCAAAGTCAATTATCTATTAAAAGGATCATACACCATGATAAAATAGGATTTATTCCTGGGATGCAAGAATGGTTCTAATATGCAAATCAATAAATGTGATGTGCCATATTAATAGAATGAAAGATAAAAATCATATGATTATCTCAATAGATACAGAAAAAGGTTTTGACAAAATAAAGCATCCTTTCATGGTAAAAATGCTCAACATCTGGTTATAGAAGGAATGTGCCTTAACATAAGAAAGGCAATATTTGACAAGCCCACATATAGCATCATACTTAATGGTGAGTCATTGAAAGTTTTTTTTCCTAAGATCAGGAACAAGACAAGGGTACCCAGTCTCACTACTTCTATTCAACATAGAATTGAAAGTCCTAGCCAGAACAATCAGGCAATAAAAAGTATCCAAATCAGAAATGAAAAAATAAAATGAAGAAGTAAAATTTGCATGTAGATAGTATAAACTTACATATAGAAAACCCTAAAGACTACAATCAAAAACTGTTAGAACTACGCAGTTGATTCAGGAAAGCTGTAGGTTACCAAATAAACATCAGAAATCACTTGTGTTTCTATACACTAACAACAAAATATCAGGAAAATAAATCAATAAAATAATCATTCAAAATGGAATAAATAACAATAAAATAGTTAGGAATAAAATTAAGCAAGGAAGTGCAAGGTCTGTAGACTGAAAACTGTAAGATGTTGGTGAAAGAAATTGAAGAACACACAAAAAAATGGAAAGATATCAAACATTCATGTATTGGAATAAGTAATATTGTTAAAATGCCCATATTACTCCAAGCCATCTATAGATCTAATGCAAACCCTATCAAACTACCAATGGCATTTTTCACAGAAATAGAAAAAACATTACTAAAATTTCTATGGAACCACAAAAGATGTCAAATAGCCAACACAACATGAAAAAGAAGAAAAATGCCAGAGGCATCACACTTCCTGATTTCAAACTAGGCTACAAAGTTATAACAATTAAAACAGTATAGTAATGGATAAAAATAGACAATTTGAAGAGATTGAGAGCCCAGAAATAAACCCTGTAATACATGGTCAACTAATATTTCACAAGAGAGCCAAGAATACTCAATGGGGAAAGGACAGTCTCTTCAATAAACGTTGTTGTGAAAGTTGGAACACCAAATGCAGAAAAATAAAATTTGCCCACTACCTTACACCACTCACAAATATGAACTTAAAATGCATTAATTACTTAGAAGACCTGAAATCATAAAACACCTAGAAGAAAACATAGAGAAACAGTCTCTTTGACATGGTCTTGCAAAATTTTTCTGGATATGACACCAAAAGCAAAAACAACAAAAGCAAAAATTAAGTGGGACTACGTCAAACCAAATAGTTTCTGACAGCAAAAGATACATTCAACAAAACAGAATAGTCAATCTTCAGATTGGGAAAAATAATTGCAAATCATATATCTGATAATGAGCTAATATCCAAAATATATAACAAATTCATACAAATGAATCACAACCCACCCCCAAATAATCCAATTTTTAAAATGAGCAGGGGTATTAAACAGACATTTTTCAAAGAAGACATCCAAATGGACAATGGGTAGATGAAAAGGTGCTCGACAGAACTAATCATCAGGGAAATGCAAATCAAAACCACAGTGAGACACAACCTTACACAGTTAGAAAGGCTATCATCAAGAAGACAAGAGATAACAAGTGTTGGGGAGGATATAGAGTAAAAGAAACCCTCGTGCAATGTTGGTGGGAATGTTAATCCATTTGGTCTCTATGGAAAACAGTATGGAGATTCATCAAAAAATTAAAAATAGAGCTACCATATGATTCAGCTATCCCACTTCTGAGTATATGTCCAAAGAATATGAAAACAGCATTTCAAAATGATATCTGCACTCCTATGTTCATTGCAGAATTATTCACAATAGCCAAAAGATGAAAACAACCTAAATGCCTATCAATGGATAAATGAATAAAGAAGATGTTGTATATGTATACAATGGAATAATATTTAGCCATGGAAAATGGAAATGGAAATCCTGCCTTTTACAACAACTTGAGTGAAACTTGAGGGCATTATGTTAAGTGAAATAAGTCAGATAGAGAAAGACATATACTGTATGATATCACTTTTTATATGGAGTCTTGAAAAGCTGAAAACATAGAAATAGAAAGTAGAATGGTGGTTACCAGAGGCTGAAAGTGGAGGAAATGGGGAGATATTGGTCAAACAGCACAAATTCCCAGGTTTAAGATGATAAATTCTGGAGATCTAAAGTACAGTGTGGTGATTATAGTCAATAATACTGCTTTATACATGAAAGTTGCTGAGAGAGTAAATCTTAAATGTTCTCACCAAAAGTAGGAAACAATAATCATGTAATGTAATGGAGGTGTTAGCTAAAGCTGTGGTGTAATCAGTTTACTATATATAAGTGTATCAAATTAACATGTTGTACACTTTAAGCTTACACAACATTATATGTCAATTATATCTCAATAAATCTGGAGGGGGGAAATAGGGTTTAAAAATTGTATTTGGTTATTTGCTAAAAATTTATGTCCTTTTGCTTTGTCTCATGAATTAAGAAAATTAATCCTGAATGAGAAGTAAAATTTTTGTTCACAAATTCAAAGTTTCCTCTTAAATCAAATCAAATTGATTACCATACATCAATTTGTGGTAGCATTTTTGAGGGACTATCATAGAATAAAGAGTGTTAAAACATACAAACTTTGCTTTTCCAACTGAAAGCTATTTCTACTAGTTGTGCTACTCAGAAGTCTGTAGACTTGCTACTCTGATTTAGGAACTTTCCTAAAAGTTTTCCAATAATAAAATCCAGAGATAAGCCAAGATCTTACCTTTCAACTCATAAAAATGTTGGGTTAGTTATGCCTCTTGCCATTCCCTTAGCACTCAGTGTTCATTCCATATTACTTTTTCCTGCTAGTAGATATTTACTCCCTCTCTCTCTCTCTCTCTCTCTCTCTCTCTCTCTCTCTCTCTCTCTCTCTATATATATATATATATATATATATATATATATATATATATCTTTATTGGGGTACACTTTCTTTACAATGTTGTGTTAGTTTCTGCTGTACAACAAAGTGAATCAGCTATATGTATACATATACCCCGATATCCTCTCCCTCTTGAGCCTCCCTCCCACCCTCCCTATCCCACTCCTCTAGGTCATCACAAAGCACTGAGTTGATCTCCCTCTGCTATGCAGCAGCTTCCCACTAGCCATCCATTTTACATTTGGTAGTGTATATATGTCAGTGCTACTCTCTCACTTTGTCCCAGTTTCCCCTTCTCCTCCGTGTCCTCAAGTCCATTTTCCATGTCTGCGTCTTTATTCCTGCCTTGCCACTAGGTTCATCAGTGCTATTTTGTTTTAGATTCCATATATGTGTGTTAGCATATGGTATTTGTTTTTATCTTTCTGACTTACTTCACTCTGTATGACAGTCACTAGGTCCATGCACCTCATTACAAATAACTCAATTTTGTTCTTTTTTAAGGCTGAGTAATATCCCATTGTATATATGTGCCACATTTTCTTTATCCATTCATTTGTTGATGGACACTTAGGTTGCTTCCTTGTCCTGGCTATTGTAATTTGTGCTGCAATGAACACTGCGGTCCATAGATGTTTTTGAATGATGGTTTTCTCAGGGTATATGCCTAGTAGTGGGATCACTGGGACATACTGTAGTTCTATTTTTAGTTTATTTAAGGAAACTCCATACTGTTCTCCATAGTGGTTGTATCAATTTACATTCTCACCAACAGTGCAGGAGGGTTCCCTTTTCTCCACACCCTCTCCAGGATTTATTGTTTCTAGATTTTTTGATGATGGTCATTCTGACTGGTGTGAGGTGATACCTCACTGTGGTTTTGATTTGCATTTCTCTAATGATTAGTGATGTTGAGCATCTTTTCATGTGTCTGTTGGCAATCTGTACGTCTTCTTTGGAGAAATGTCCATTTAGGTCTTCTGCCCACTATTGGATTGGGTTTTTTGTTTTTTGATATTGACCTGCATGAGCTGTTTGTATATTTTGGAAATTAATCCTTTATCAGTTGCTTCATTTACAAATATTTTCTCCCATTCTGAGGGCTGTCTTTCATCTTGTTTATGGTTTCCTTTGCTGTGCAAAAGCTTTTAAGTTTCATTAGGTCCCATTTGTTTATTTTTGTTTTTATTTCCATTTCTCTAGGAGGTGCGTCAAGAAGGATCTTACTGTGATTTATGTCATAGAGTGTTCTGCCTATATTTTCCTCTAAGAGTTTTATAGTGTCTGGCCTTACATTTAGGCCTTTAATCCATTTTGAGTTTATTTTTCTGTATGGTGTTAAGAAGTGTTCTAATTTCATTCTTTTACATGTAGCTGTCCAGTTTTCCTGGGACCATTTATTGAAGAGGCTATCATTTCTCCATTGTATATTCTTGTCTCCTTTGTCAAAGATAAGGTGACCACATGTACTTGGGTTTATCTCTGGGCTTTCTATCCTGTTCCATTGATCTATAGTTCTGTTTTTGTGTCAGTACCATACTCCGTTGATTACTGTAGCTTTGTAGTATAGTCTGAAGTCAGGGAGCCTGATTCCTCCAGCTCCGTTTTTCTTTCTCAAGATTGCTTTGGCTATTAGGGAACTTTTTTGTTTCCATAAAAATTGTGAAATATTCTGTTCTAGTTCTGTGAAAAATGCTGTTGGTAATTTGATAGGGATTGCATTGAATCAATAGATAGCCTCGAGTAGTATAGTTATTTTCAAAATGTTGATTGTTCCATTCCAGGAACATGATGTATCTCTCCATCTGGTTTTACCACCTTTGATTTCTTTCATCAGTGTCTTATAGTTTTCTGTATACAGTTCTTTTGCCTCCTTAGATAGGTTTATTCTTAGGTATTTTATTCTTTTTGTTGCAATGGTATATGACACTGTTTCCTTAATTTCTCTTTCTGATTTTCATTGTTAGTATATAGGAATGGAAGAGATTTCTGTGCATTAATTTTGTATCCTGCTACTTTACAAAACTCATTGATTAGCTTTAGCAATTTTCTGATGGCATCTTCAGGATTTTCTATGTATAGTATCATGCCACCTGCACACAGTGACAATCTTACTTCTTTTCCAATTTGGATCCTTTTTATTTCTTTTTCTTCTCTGATTGCCATGGCTAAAACTTCCAAAACTTTGTTGAATAATAGTGGTGAGAGTAGCACCCTTGTCTTGTTCCTGACCTTAGGGGAAGTTCTTTCATTTTGTCACCATTGAGAATGATGGCTGTGTGTTTGTCATATATGGCTTTTATTATGTTGAGGTAGGTTGACTCTATGCCCTCTTTCTGGAGGGTTTTTATCATAAATGGATGTTGAATTTTATCAAAAGGTTTTCTGCACCTATTGAGATTATCATGTTTTTATCCTTCAATTTGTTAACATGGTATATCACATTGACTGATTTGCGTATAAAGAAGAACCTTTGCATTCCTGGGATAAACCCTACTTGATCATGTTGTATGATACTTTTAATGTGCTGTTAGATTCTGTTTGCTAGTATTTTGTTGAGGATTTTTTCATATATGTTCATCAGTGATATTGGCCTGTAGTTTTCTTTTATGTGACACCTTTATCTGATTTTGGTATCAGGGTGATGGTGGCCTCATAGAATGAGTTTGGGAGTGTTCCTCCCTCTGTTATATTTTGGAAGAGTTTGAGAAGAATAGGTGTTATCTCTTCTCTAAATGTTTGATAGAATTTGCCTGTGAAGCCATCTGGTCCTGAGCTTTTGTTTGTTGGAAGATTTTTAATCACAGTTTCAATTTCAGTGCTTGTGATTGGACTGTTCATATATTCTATTTCTTCCTTGTGCAGTCTTGGAAGGTTGTACTTTTCTAAGAATTTGTCCATTTCTTCCAGGTTGTTCATTTTATTGACATATATCTGCTTGTAGTAGTCTCACGTGATTCTTTGTATTCCTGTGGTGTCAGAGGTTACTTCTCCTTTTTCATTTCTAATCCTATTGATTTGAGTCTTCTCCCTTTTTATCCTGATGAGTCTGCCTAATGGTTTATTAATTTTCTTTAACTTCTCAAAAAAACAGCTTTTAGTTTGATTAATCTTTGCTATCATTGCCTTCATTTCTTTTTCATTTATTTCTGTTCTGATCTTTATGATTTCTTTCCTTCTGCTAACTTGGGGACTTTTTGTTCTTCTTTCTCTAATTGCTTTACGTGTAAGGTAAGGTTGTTTATTTGAGATTTTTCTGACTTCTTGAGGTAGGATTGTATTGCTATAAACTTCCCTCTTAGAACTGTTTTAGCTGCATCCCATAGGTTTTGGGTCGTTGTGTTTTCATTGTCATTTGTTTCTAGGTAATTTTTTGATTTCCTCAGTGCTCTCTTGGTTGTTTAGTAGCATATTGTTTAGCCTCCTTGTGACTGTATTTTTTACAGTTTTTTTTTTCCTGTAAATAATATCTAGTCTCATAGCGTTTTGGTCAAGAAAGATGCTTGATATGATTTCGATTTTCTTAAATTTACTGAGGATTGATTTGTGTCCCAAGATGTCAGCTATCCTGGAGACTGTTCCGTGAGCACTTGAAAAGAAAGTGTATTCTCTTGTTTTTGCATGGAAAGTCCAATAAATATCAATTATGTCCACCTGGTCTAATATGTCATTTAAATCTTGTGTTTCCTTATTTATTTTCTGTATGGATGATCTATCCACTGCTGTAAGTGGGGTGTAAAAGCTGCCTTCTATTATTGTGTTACTGTCGATTTCTCCTTTTGTGGCTGTTAGCATTTGTCTTGTGTATTGAGGTGCTCCTCTGTTGGGTGCATAGATATTTACAATTGTTATATCTTCTTCTTGGATTGACCCCTTGATCATTATGTAGCATCATTCCTTGTCTCTTGTAATAGTCTTTATTTTAAAGTCTATTTTGTCTGATATGAGTGTTTATCTCCAGCTTTCTTTTGATTTCCATTTGCATGGAATACCTTTCTCCATCACCTCACTTTCAGTCTGTATGTGTCCCTAGGTCTGAAGTGGGTTTCTTATAGACAGCATATATATGGGTCTTGTTTTTGTATTCATTCAGCCAGTCTGTGTCTTTTGGTTGGGGCAGTTAATCCATTTACATTCAAGGTTATTATCGATATTTATGTTTCTGTTACCATTTTCTTAATTGTTTTGGGTTTGTTTTTGTAGGTATTTTCCTTTTCATGTGTGTCCTGCCTAGAGAAGTTCCTTTAACATTTGTTGTAAAACTGGTTTGGTGGTGCTGAATTCTCTTAACTTTTGCTTGTTTGTAAAGCTTTTGATTTCTCAGTCAAATCTGAATGAGATCCTTACTGGGTAGAGTAATCTTGTTTATAGGTTTTTCCCTTTCATCACTTTAAATATATATTTGCCACTCTCTTATGGCCTGTAGAGTTTCTGTTGAAAGATCAGCTGTTTACCTTATGGGGATTCCCTTGTATGTTATTTTTTGCTTTTCCCTTGCTGCCTTTAATATTTTTTCTTTGTGTTTAATTTTTGTTAGTTTGATTAATATGTGTTTCGGACTGTTTCCCCTTCCATTTATCCTGTATGTGACTCTCTGCTCTTCCTGGACTTGATTATTTCCTTTCCCATGTTGGGGAAGTTTTCAAATACAATCACTTCAAATATTTTCTCAGACCCTTTCTTTTTTTATTCTTCTTCTGGGATGCCTGTAATTCGAATGTTGGTGCACTTAATATTGTCCCAGAGGTCTCTGATACTGTCCTCCTTTCTTTTAATTCTTTTTTCTTTATTCTGCTCTGTGGCAGTTATTTCCATCATTCTATCTTCCAGCCCACTTATCCATTCTTCTGCTTCAGCTATTCTGCTATTGATTCCTTCTAGAGTATTTTTAATTTCAGTTATTGTGTTGTTTATTACTCTTCATTACTATTTGCTTGCTCTTTAATTCTTCTAGATTAAATGTTAACCTAGAAGAATTAAATGTTAAATGTTTCTTATATTTCCTCTATTCTATTTCTGAGATTTTGTATCATCTTTACTACCATTAATCTGAATTGTTTTTCAGGTAGTTTGTCTATTTCCTCTTCATTTATTTGGTCTTGTGGATTTTTATCTTACCCCTTTGCCTGCAAGATATTTATCTGTCTTCTCATTTTTTCTATTTTACAGTATTTGAGGTCTCCTTTCCCCAGGCTGCAGGGTCGTAGTTCCTCTTGCTTCTGTTCTCTCTCCCCTGTGGTGAAGTTTGTCCAGTGACTTGTGTTAACTTCCTGATGGAAGGGACTGGTCCCAGTTTTCTGGTGGATGGAGATGATTCTTCTCCCCTGGATGAGCAGGGCCGTGTCAGGTGGTGTATTTTGGGGTGTCTGTGAGCTTAGTATAACTTTAGATAGTCTGTGGGATGTTGGGTGGGTTTGTGTTTCTGTTGTGTTTGTTTTTTGGTGGGAGGTGTCCAGCACTGGGAGCTTCTGGCTCCAACTGGGTGGAGCCAGGTCTTGGATTTAGATAGAGGCTTCCATGAGAGCTCTCAGTGATTAATATTCCCTGGGACCTGGTATTCTCTAGTGGTCTAGCATCCTGTACTCAGTGCTCTCACCTCAGAGCCTCAGGCCCAATTTCCAGTCAAGGAACCAAGCTCTCACAAGTGGCTCATCTGAGTAATAAAGGGGATTAAGAAAAAAAAAAGATTAATAAAACATCAGACAAATGGTAAAAAGTAAAATCAAACAAACAGAAACAAGGAAACACACACACAAAAGAAACAAAAACAGAAACAAATAAATCAAAAAGCAAGAGAACAACCGGACAAAGAAAAGAATCCAAGAACAAAATCAAACAATTAAAAAGAAAACTGACAAAAATACAAAATCAAAACATAAAACCAAAGCAGAGTGACAACTGAAGAATGAAGCCAAGAAAAAAAACTACAAAAATGATTTTAAAAAAGAAGAAAAGAAAAAGAGTAAGGGAAAAGAAGGCAACAACAGAAAAGCAATGTAGAAACAGAAATATATTTAAAAAAAAAGAGAAAATATGTTTAAAAAAGAGACAAACAAAACCCCAGAGAAATGGTAAAAACAAAATCTAACTAACAAAAACAAGGAAACACACACACATGTGAAAGAAACAAAAACAGAACTAAACTAAACAGAAAGCAAGAGAACAACCGGACAAACAGAAGAACTCAAAAAGGAATTGAAACAGTTAGGATTAAAACTAACAAAAACATATAACCTAAAAGCAAAACCAAAAAAAAAAAAAGCCAACTGAAGAATAAAACAAGGAAACACAACAAACCAATAAAATTATTAAACAAAAATAATAATAAAATAAAATAAAAAGGGAAAAAACACAGGACTACTGAAAAGCAAAGTAGAAATGGAAATATAAATAAAAAATATATTAAATAAAAAGAAGAAAAAAAATCAGGGAAAAGAACACAGAACAACAGAAAAGCAAAGTAAAAATTGAAATATATAAAAAAATAAAAATGAAAAAAATGTTATAAAACACAGAGGTCCTAAAAGACTAAAAAAAAAAAAAAAAAAACTAAAAGAGCAAAAAACAAACAAATAAAGAAAGAAGAAAAGCCAGAACCAACAACAGAATGAATCAAAACATAATAAAATTAATTGTAATAATTATGTTTCCCTGGGGTCTCCACTGTAGGTGTCCTTGCACTAGCCATGAGCCACAGCCCATCTCCACCTCCCCAAGAGTCTCTCCTCTGTCTCTGGCCTGGTCTCTGGAACTGTTGTGGTCCAGTGGGTGCCACTCAAACTCTGATCTGGTCCAATTCCTGCATGTGCTTGCCCCCAAAGTCCACTGCTGCCAGAGCTAGACCATTTTCATTTGTGGAACATTCACTGTCTGCTCAGGTATTCCATGGATTCAGGGTCTACCTAGCTAATCATATGGATTTAATCTGCAGCTTGTACAGCTGATGGAAAAATTTTTGATCTTCTTCCTTAGTCGCCCCATCCCTGGGGTTCAGCCTTGGTTTTACCCCCACCCCTGCATGTGGTCCACCCACAGGAGTCTGGTCCTGAGGCTGCCTTGGAGCTCTTGGGCCTGCCCCAGTGAGGACAGGCCACAGAGATGGTATGCCTGCTTGGATCACAGGAGCCCCTGTGGTGCCAAATGCTCAGGGAAGCTGGAAGCCATGGGCAAAAGAGATATGGCCCTAGTGAGGGCCTTTCCTGGCTCCCAGCATAAGGTGTGTGAGGGCCAGCCCTGGCCGGGCTTTTTTTTTTTTTTGTCCTACAGCTGGAAGGAGGATTTTTTTATTGCTTTGCAGCTGGTGCCAGCATGTGGGGAGACAGAGGTTACAATACTGGTTCCTTCCCCTGCATGTGACTCAGCAGTAGTGCCCTACTTCCATGGAAGTCCAGTCTTCCTCCTAGGCATCCCCTGCTGCGGGTTTCCTCCCTCCCATCCCTTCAATCCATCTCCCCACAGCCAGCAGCAGTTATTGCTCTGGGCCTGTTTTCCAATCCCCACACTTCAGCTCCCAGCCCCCTTGCACACCTGTGAACACATGTCCCAGTCCAGGACACATAGGACCATGGTACAGACTGTCTGTGTTATTTCTCACTCTGTCCTCTCTGCCACAGATTGGCCACTTCACCCTCTTCTGACAAATTCTTCCCTTCTGTCCCAATCGATTTTCCCATTGGAGTGGGGGTTTCTCCGAACTCAGGAATCTCTCCTCTGCTTCAGCTCCCCCACCCCAGGTGCAGGTCCCATCCCGCTTCCTCTCCTCCTCCTTCTCCCTTCTTTTTTCCATCCTACCCAGTTATGCAGGGATCTTTATCATCCTTTCTGGTGTCCAAGGTCTTCTGCTAGTTTTCAGCTGGTGTTCTGTGAGAACCGTTACATCTATAGATGTATTCCTGATGCAATCTGTGGAGAGAGATGAACTCCACGTCCTCCTACTCCTCCGCCATCTTGAATATGACCTATAAATCTAGATATCTACTCTTAAATGTCAATTTTCTCCACCTAATAAATTTTTTAAAGAAAAAGGTTAATTTTGTTTGCCATGGTATACCCAGAATCATGTACATGTGAGTCACCGATAGTTATTTAATGGATGGATAAATGGATGAGTGAATGAATGAATGGATTAATATACAGATTAATGTATAGATGTCTACAAAGGAAGAGTATCTTTTTTCTGTTCTGATCATGAATGCGGAAACACAGTTCTTTTGTTTATATTTCTTTCACTTGAGAGTGTAAGCCTAAAAAAAAATCGATAACTCAAGAGAAAATTTCTTTCAAAATTATTAGTAAGAAGCAAAACTGCTGGTTCCAAGAGAGTGCCTGGAATAAAACTGTTCACAACTCAAAGGAAACCATGTGCAAATCATATAGTTGATGTGAGAACCAAAGAAATAACAATAATAATAAAAAAAATAGATAACAACAACCACCAACTGAATTTGACTAGTTGACTAAAACAGACAGAATCAAACTATTTAAATAAACATTTTCATTTGAATCAAGCAGTTGGTACTGGGTAGCAATTAAAATCAAGTGGGTTTTTGTGTGTTGTCATGCTTCTCAACCAGGGTTGATTTTGCTTCTCCATTCCTTGAAGGAACAATTGGCACTATCTGGAGACTTTTTTTTTTTTTTTTGTGGTACATGGGCCTCTCACTGTTGTGGCCTCTCCCGTTGCGGAGCACAGCCTCTGGATGCGCAGGCTTAGCGACCATGGCTTATAGGCCCAGCTGCTCCATGGCATGTGGGATCTACCTGGACCGGGGCACGAACCCGTGTCCCCTGCATCAGCAGGTGGACTCTCAACCACTGCATCACCAGGGAAGTCCTGGAGACATTTTTGATTGTCACAACTTCGTTGGTTTCTCATGGATCTGTTGAGTAGGGCCAGGAATGCCACTAAACATCCTACACTGCACAAGACAGCTCCCTCTCTGTCCCTGGTCCTCAATAACAAAAAATTATCTAGTCCAAAATGTCAATAGTGCTGACGTTGAGAAACTCTGATATAATATGTAACAATTAATTACTTCTTAAAAACCTCTATCTAAATATTACTCTTTAAATAAACAAATTAGATACTAAGATTTCAACAGTTTTCTAAATTTACTCAAATTTGACTGTTCAAAAGTAATAACTGTCTCAAGTAAAAGTTTACAAACATTATTTCCTTCAGAGCATATCTTACTTACGTATATGAGATCCCTATTATTACTTTTTATTTATTTCAGAAGACTTCTGTGTTCTTTTTTTTTATTCCTGCTGTAATAAATTATGACAGATTGAGTGGCTTAAAACCACACAGATTTATTATCTCATCATTTCTACATGTTAGAAATATAGGTGGACCCCACTGGGTCCTCTGCTTAAGATCTCACATTGCAAAATTCAAGGTATAAGCAATAATGTGATCCTTATTGGATGCCCTGGGAAGGATCCACTTCTATATTTATTCACATTAGGCATACCTACATTAACTAGAATAACTCCCTGTTTAAGTGTTGTAAACTTAATTCCATCCAAAGTCATTTTGCCACATAAAGTACCATATTTACAAGTTCCAGCCACGAGGGTGTGGTTATTTTGGGAGAGGGAGGTGCTTTCTGCCTGCCACACACCCTATTTATTATTTTTAAAATATTTTAGGAATAATGACAAAAGCCTTTGATATTTAATTAATATTCATATATCCTAGGTATTTTTAGTTACATACATACACAAATGTATTTCACTCACCACTAAAGAGAACTTTCTAATGTTTTTAATATAAACGTCGTTTGGGGGATCTTAAAACAATGGTTAAAATAGCAACTGTATTGACACATTAAAAATATCCAAATGTAATATTTGATTATTTTTACCTAAACTACCTTTTTTTCCCCCAAGTAACCCATTGCTATCTGGGATACTCAATGAGAGACCCAAAACAGTTTGGTTCCCATTCTCAAAGGACTTTAGTGAACAGTTCTCTTCTCAACTGAGTGGAACTCTTGAGGCTCAAGTTAAGGGCACCTTCTGAAATCTTGCAGGAAGACTGAGGTCCAAAATATCAGGATGAAAGCAATAAACTTGGGAAAGAGATGTTTAAAGGGAAGTATGCAACCAGAATATAATGTCATACATATAGTTCTAAAGTAATAAGGCACAACACGAGGGAATGGGCTCAGAGATCAAGGTTGTTGATTTCTAATTAAATTTTCTTGCTCTTTTAAGCCCATTCGCTCCTGGAAAATCTAACATTTTTTTATTCTGGAAAATTTCATAAGTGGCTTATTATTTTTAAAGTAACCAGCAATGGAAAATAAAAAGATGTTAAAATTATGAGATTAAATAAACAAATTTTAATGTAGTTTTAAGATTAATTTTTAAATAAATTACTAAAAATCCATAATATTTTCTCTTTAACCCTTAAGTAGAACAACAAAGTAAACTTAATAATTACCATAGAAATATATTTAAAAATGCCTAACTATTCAGATTTAGTCTACACCACTACACAGCTGAGAGGAAAGGTTGTTAGAAATGTCTGTCAATCATCAGATCAAACAGAGCTATGAAAATCTGACAAACTACAGGAAATAGAGCAGTTAAGTGGGTTCAAGATGACGGAGCTCCTCAATGATGCCCTTTGAGAATAGAGTGTCTATATGACTGTGATGTTATAAGCATTGGAGTTAAAGAGGTGAGAAAGGTATCTGTAAGAATGCAAATCTATCTTTATTATGGCTTTACAAATTATAACAGAAGTAATTATAATTATAATTAAATTGAATTATATCATGTTGATGGTGTATTCACAATTCATTTTCCCTACTGCCCCAATATTATTTGGTGACAATGAAAAGACCAACATGATTCTAATGGACTTTGGGTGGATATAGATATGTCCATGGTTTCCTCATACAATTGAAGAATAATAAAATTGTGTTCTTATTAAATTTCTTTCTTTATTTGTCATATAATATGGTGATATGTGTTTCATCTTTACTGGGATATAATTCACAAAAAAATAATGTATTTAAGAAATACAATGTGATGTGTTTTTATTGTTGTTGTTGTTGTCGTTTTCTGCTGTACGCAGGCCTCTCACTGTTGTGACCTCTCCCATTGCAGAGCACAGGCTCTGGACGTGCAGGCTCAGCAGCCATGGCTCATGGGCCCAGCCGCTCCACGGTATGTGGGATCTTCCCGGACCGGGGCATGAACCCGTGTCCCCTGCGTCGGCAGGTGGACTCTCAACCACTGCGCCACCAGGGAAGCCCCAAATGTGATGTTTTGATTAAGTATACATTGTGAAATGATTATCACAGTCAAGCTATTTAACATATACATCACTTCACATAGTTACTATTCTTTTGTGTGAGATGACAACATCTAAGTTCATTCTCTTAGAAAACTCAGTATTAACTTGTTGACAGTACTTTACATTGGATTTTTATAATAATTTTTTCATACTGCATAACCAAAACTTTGTTTCCCTTTGACCAAAATCTGACATTCCTCCTACCACCGAGCCCTGGCAAGCTATTCTACTTTCTGCTTCTATAAGTTAGAACTTTTTAGATTCCACATATAAGTGAGATTGTGTGGCGTTTGTCTTTCTTAATCTTAGCATAATGAAATCTCACTTAGCATAATGTCTTTCAGATTCATCCATGTTGTTGCAAATGTCAGGATTTCCTTTTTTTCTCACTCTCATCAATGTGGTTGTGTTATCAGTTAAGATCATGTGTTGTTTGTTTTCCAATTTGGTCCCCTCACCCACATGCTCTTAACTTCCAAGTGTTTTTATTTTAGATGAAATTTTATCCTGGATTCTCAAAGGTTCTCCAGGTATACTATTATATCATTTTCTGATAGATACAGTTTTACTTCTTCTTTGTCAATTATGTCTCTAATAGTTTTATTTTATCTTATTGTAACACTAATAGCTATGAAAAAATCACTTATATTTTTACATACTTAATGGACAAATAAAACCAAAATAATTCCTGTATAAATTATTTCCTCTACTAGATTTTATAGAAAATGTGAACATTCAGTTTTACACGTTAGAAAAAGTTTTTCTAACTTCAAGAAATATGATAAGATCTTTCATCTTCTTAGGTAAAATTATTCCTAAATATTTTATTTTATTTTTTCTTCTTCCAGTTTTATTGAGACATAATTGACATACAGGACTATATAAATTTAAGGTGTATAGAAAATGATTTGAAATACACACATCTTGAAATGATTATCACAATAAGTTTAGTGAACATTCATCATCTCATATAGATACAAAATTAAAGAAATAGAATTTGTGTGTGTGTGTGTGTGTGATGAGAACTTTTAGAATTTACTCTCTTAAAAACTTTCACATATTATCATTTTTGATACTAAATATAAATGGGATTAGCTTTTTTTTTGATAGTTTATTTTTAGTGTAAAGAAATGCAAATGATTTTCAAACAGTGATTTTGTATCCTGCAGCTTTACTCAAATTGCTTATTAGTTCTAGATGTGTTTTGATGGAGTCTTTATGGTTTTCTCTGTATAAGATAATATCACCTGCAAATAGAGACAATTTTACTTCCTCTTTTCTGATGTGTATGCCTTTTGTTGCTTTTTCTTGCCTAATTGCTTTAGTTATAACTTCCAGTACTGTGTTGAACTGAAGTGGTAGGAGTATTTTTCATCTTCTGACTGCTAAGTATGATGTTAACTTTGGGCTTTCATATATGGTCCTTATTAGGTTGGAGTACATTCCTTCTACACCTAATTTCTTGAGAGTCTTTATCATGAGAAGATGTTGTATTTTGTCAAATGTTCTTTCCACATGTTGAGATGATCATATGCATTGAAAACTCTAAAACATTGATAAAAGTACTGAAAAAGACACAAATAAATGGAAAGATATCACATATTCATGGATTGGAAGAATTAATATTGTCAAAATGTCTGTACTACCCTAATCTTTCTACAGATTCAATGCAATGCCTATAAAAGTTCCAATTTGATACCTGGAAAACTTTTCACTATATAAAACAACTATCTTAAAATTCATACAGAATTACAAAATTGATCTGGAAGATAGAATAATGGAAATCACCCAATCAGAATAGCCCAAAGAAAAATAAATAAAGACTAATCTTTGGAAAACTGTACTTTGACTGTATAGAGTAAGTCTATAGACAAATAAGAAAAAAGGGAAGACTAAAATAAACAGTGTAGTATTGGATTGTAATGGGAAGTATCAATCTGAATTCATGATTGATAATATTAATACAGATGATAAATATAAAAACAAATATAAGTGCACACATGTGTGTGTGGGGTTTAGAATATATCCATAAATACCTAGCTCTATCCTCAGAGAGTAGCCCATAAGTAATGATATCCAGTAGCAGTGAGTACACCTAGAATTTAGATTTTATTTCTAAGCACTATTTTTTTAGTAAAAGGAACCAGGAATTATTAATTCCAAGACTGAGATAAAAAAGTACACAAAGAAACTTCTGCACCCTTTGCTTTCAAAAGTAAGGAAACACTCAAAAAGTGATTGGGGGGAGCTTCCCTGGTGGTGCAGTGGTTGAGAGTCCGCCTGCTGATGCAGGGGACACGGGTTCGTGCCCCGGTCCGGGAGAATCCCACATGCCGTGGAGTGGCTGGGCCCATGAGCCATGGCTGCTGAGCCTGCGCGTCTGGAGCCTGTGCTCTGCAACGGGAGAGGCCACAGCAGTGAGAGGCCCGCGTACCACAAAAAAAAAAAAAAAGTGATTGGGGCAAGTTGAGAGGACATAAAAGCCAACATGAAAAGTCTCCCAATAACTAAGTCTGAGATAATTTGTGCAACAAAATAAATAATGGTACTAATAGATTATAATAAATAAAAATCTAATTAATAAAATAAATATCCACAAGTCTATAATCTAATTGAATAAATTAATAAATGAATAGAAGGGGCAGCTCTTCCTTAATGTGTTTACTACAGACAGACATAACATGTAAATGCAATGTGGAATCCTAGATTGGATTCTGGACAAGAAAAAGGACTTTAGTAAGAAAATTTGTGAGATTCAAATATAGTCTGTAGATTAGTTAATAACATTGATTCATGTTTAATTCCTGGCAAAGATAATTGTACTATTTTAATGCTGGTGAAGAGTGTATGGAAAACTTGTGTAGAAATTTTGTCATTTTTCTTGCTGTTAGACTTTACCAGCAAAAACCAAAAGTTGTTTTAAGGAAAATATATTAAATGTACAATTATATTTATTTTGATGATATGGTAAGAAAATCAATAGACAAACCTGTATTATGGCTCAAATTTGGTCCCTAAATTGCCATACAAGTAACTGCAAAACAAGTATTGTGATGATTAATTTTATGTGTCATCTTGATAGGGCTAGAGGATGCCTATATAGCTGGTAAAAGCATTATTCTAAATGTGTCTGTGAGGATGTTTCTGGAAGACATTAACATTTGAATCAATAAACTGAGTAAAGATCATGGTCACGGATATGAGTGGGCGTCATCAAATCTGTTGAGGGCTTGAACAGAAGAAAAAGTGAGAGGAAGAGCAAATTTGCTTTCTGCTTGATGGGGACAGCTATCTTTTCCTTGGACACTGGCATTTCTGGTCTCAGGTTTTCTGACTCAGACCAGGACTCATACCATTGGCCCCATTAATTCTCAGGCCTTTAGGTTTGAACTGGATCTACATCACTGGCTCTCCTGGGCCTTTAGGTTGCAGCTGGCAGATCATGGCACTTCTCAGCATCTAAAATCACATAAGCCAATCCCTCTTAACAAATCATTTTCTATATATTTATATGTATATGTATATATATATACATGAATTACTGAAGTGAAACAATTACTGAAGTGATTACTGAATTGAAACAATGAGTAACACATTTATAAAAAATATTCAATATTTTTCATGTTTCAAACTTTATGTAATCTCTAATTCTACAAAATGAATTGCTATGATAAGTGATGCTACCATTAAGGGTCCTTATGGAATCTAGTAAACAGAGTTGGAATATTAATAAAATATTCTAGGGCTTCCCTGGTGGCGCAGTGGTTGAGAGTCCGCCTGCCGATGCAGGGGACACGGGTTCGTGCCCCGGTCCGGGAAGATCCCACATGCCATGGAGCGGCTGGGCTCTTGAGCCATGGCCGCTGAGCCTGTGCGTCCGGAGCCTGTGCTCTGTAACAGGAGAGGCCACAACAGTGAGAGGCCCGCGTACCGCAAAAAAAAAAAAAAAAAAAAAAAATTCTAGAAATTCACTTTGAAAAAAGTTGAATGCTGGCCTAAGAAGTTTTTATAATAATTTATATATGCTTATATCGTATTTAAGTAGAAAATATGGAGAATTCAATTTGTCTAGTTTGTTTTCAGACCAGTAAAGAATTAACCAAAAAATGTATCAATGGAGCAAAAATATTCTTCTTTCAAATCTGAATATATCTTTCAACACTTAAAATATTAATTACATATTAATTCCATAATTACTATTTCAATATTTGGGTACATTTAAATCTAAAAAAAGCTAATTTATATTTATTTGTCTATATAGTCACACAAACATATAGATGTATGTGTGTGTGTATACATGTATTTCCACACATTCCATTGACATTCTGTCCAGCCTTATTATTAATTAGTCTCAATCTCTAAAACTAATCTAGTTCATTTTTATAGTCTGTCTTGTAATTAATACAGTATGAATTGGATTGACTGATCTATTTTCTTCAATTCTAACTTTATGTATTTCACTGAGGAAAACTATTCAGAACCTACCACTTCCAACATGTTTGAGCATTAATATCATTTATTAATTCTTATTAGTATGAAAATGCTGAATATATATTTGATAGAAAGGATTTGATATAATAGAGAAATAAATCATAAATCTGATAATATCTCTCACATTTGCATATGTTTATAATCTATAGAGAATCACCAATTAAACTACCACTATATAAACATATATATTTTAAATTGTAGTCTGAGGTCATATACATAACTACTCTAAGTTTCTGACTTTAAATTTCTTTTTTTTTTTTTTTTTTTTTGCGGTACGCGGGCCTCTCACTGCTGTGGCCTCTCCCGTGGCAGAGCACAGGCTCCGGATGCGCAGGCTCAGCAGCCATGGCTCACGGGCCCAGCCGCTCCATGGCATGTGGGATCTTCCTGGACCAGGGCACGAACCCGTGTCCCCTGCATCGACAGGCAGACTCTCAATGACTGTGCCACCAGGGAAGCCTCTGACTTTAAAATTTTTAAGTATTTGTAGATGTTCCCCAAGGTGGTTAGGGGAAAAAAAAAAAAGCAATTCTCATTTGAAGTATTGTTTTTGTTAACATAATTTAGTTTTTGTTGTTGTTCTATCAAAGAAGAGGGTATGTGGAAAATATATACAATATTTGAAGAAAGTTCCCTTGAGAAACTAAATCAAAAGACATTTTTTAACTGAATTTTAAAATAGCATTATTAAACAAAACTGTAATCAAACAAAAAGTAGTAGAAAAGATTGTCTGCAGAGTACATCACTAAATGCTCATTTGATAAAAAAAAATAGCATCTAAAAAGCTCAACAAAAACATGGTAAATTGCAAAACCACATCAGAGGTAAAAACAAGTGGGTTGCAACAGTTAACTTTAGTAGCTAAAAAGACTTTACACATCCAATGCCCGGGAGATAGAGTTTTGCAACTTCTTTAGGTTGATGATATTGCTTTTATGATACCATGATACCCACTTGTATTGAATCCATATACATAAAATTCTTAAACCTATCAATCAAATTTAAAAGTCTGGCCAAAAATCCCACAGGCTCAATTTTAAATTTCCCCACATTTGTCAAACCTGCTTATATTGAATTTCCACTTATATCAACCTATTAGTTTCCCCAGCAATGCTGTGTTTTTATAGGGCTTTGTACCACTTCCTGGTGCCACAGAGAGGAGGCGGAACAACAGAGTAGACACTACCAATGTGCTTTCCTACAAATATTGAATTACTTTGTTTTATTGAACTCTCTGTTTTCTGAAAAGTAGATATACAATAAGCTTATTTCACTTTCTACAGAATTAGAACAAAGTTGACTGAAATTGTTAAGATACTAAAGCTTGATGAAATATTTAACTGCTTCTCCATATCTTATCCTAATTTTGAAGATTATTATTTTTAAAAATTCCTACAAATATTTTGGGATAATTTTCCTCTTGTAGAAAAAGACGGTGGATAAATTTAGCTTCCTTTTAGATTGTAAAATGTGGTTTGATTTTAATATATGGAACAGAAATTGCAGAGAGTCTATTTTGGGGTTATGTTTGGCACTCGCGCCTGTAGAGTGGGCTGTAAAAGACAGGATCTTGTAAAAGTGTGGATATCGATATCACAATATTTTTTTGTTGTTGTTCAACCATTCTAGGTTAGGCACACAAATTTACTTTTATTACACTTAAAGTAGAAAAGTTCTTGCTGTTGTATTTTGCCTGATTTTAGGAAAACTTTTTAAAAAGTTTCCTAAGTGATACCATGTAGCTTTCATATTCAGGAGAGACATTTGCATTTGGTTTGGGTTTTTTATCATTTGAACTTTTGCTTAATTTTCATAAAAATTACCATCAAAAGTCTGTTTTAAGGATAAATCATACTAAAGAATAATGCATTAAAGAATTATCTCTTTTAAGTAAATAAGTTAAGAAATGAACAATCAAGTTTATTCCAAATGCTGAGTGTCTGATGAAAGATGAAGAATAAAACAATTTAAGGGCAAAAAGAGCTCCTGTTTATAGCCAGCATTTTGCAAACTATGTTTTATGAGGTGTTAGTGTTTTGTGGGAAGAAGGCTTCTGAATTGTTTACAAACTAAAGTGGAAATTTATGATTTTGCATTAGAAAAATAAAAGTTTGAGAAATATCTATAATTATTGAAATTAATGGTTCCACTGAACATAATTCATTTTTAATGTGCTGTAGAGATTGAAGCTTTCGAGAGATTACTTAGCCCATCGCCCTAAAACCTCATCAATAGAGACTGGTCTAAGAGAAGTTTCGCTAGAGCTATACAAAGTGTAAAAGCCTTTCTATACATCATTGTATGTAAAGAAATTGACAAATCAGAAATTCTTGGTTTGAATCCTGCCTCTATCTCTTGGGCAAAATTCTGAATCTTAATTTACCTAAAATTTAAAAAATAATGGGTATTAAAATTACCTGCACCATACACTTGTACTGTGGAAAAATGATGCAAGTAAATGATGTAGAATACTGTGTGGAAATTGGTAAAAAATCAATAAACACACACACACATTGTGTGTGTGTGTGTGTGTGTGTGTGTGTGTGTGTGTATATATATATATATATATATATATATATATATATACAATTCTCACTTATACACAGTGTTCTTTTACATAATTCAAAGAGCCAACTCCACTCTCACTCCATGGTTAACTATCTACACAATTTATTCCATTAATTTATTCTTTCAACAAACAATTTGGGCAACTTTTATGTGCAAGAGACACACATATAAAAACATATTACAATATTGTATGATAAGTTCCAGAACATAGAAAACTAATTAACTCTGCCTGATACAGTAGAAAGAGGACTCAGAGAGGAGGCAGAGGTGACCTTTGAAAAGTCTCTGGAAGAACAAATAATTTCCATGCTAGAGGAGAGGAAAAGAAAGTGTCCTGGGCAAATGGGGAGCACCATGTGCAAGGAAAGGATGTGAAAAGTCAAGTGTTTAAGTTTTATCACACTTTTTAAAAATGACATTATTTTCAAGAAAGAGTTACCTATGTAAAATGTATACCCTCTTGGTTCTTGTCCAGGGTATAAATCCCAAATTAAAGAAGATGTACTAGAGATTGGCTGAAAGCATAGTGACATATTTGTCATGAAATATACATTTTAAAATAGCATAAAATGGATGATATTTTTTAATTTTGTGTTTGAGGTATAACTTATACAAACCATACTAATATTAAGTGTTCAGCTTCATGATTTTTTTTTACCTGTATAATCATGTAGCCACCAACTAGATCATGTATGCAAATTTTTAGCATGCCTTTCCCTCTTACTCCCTCTCCCATTCACTACCTACCTACCCAGTGTAGTCTGACTTCTATAAGTCAGCTTTGGCTGACTTACAATCACACAGCATGTATATTGTGTCTGGCTTCTTTCATCAAAATTATATTTTGAGATTTGTTTTTGCTGTTGCATGTATCAGCATTTTTTTTCATTTAATTTGTGTTATATTTCATTTTGGGAATATACCACAATATATTTATTCTATTTCATCCTGGTGCACAGTTAGGTTGCTTCCAGTTTGAGGCTATTAGTTATAAAACTGCTATGAATATCTTTAAAATGGATGTCAGCATACATTTCTGTTGGGCATATACCCCAAAATGAAATCCTGGGTCATGTTTAGCCCCAGTAGGTGTTAGACAGCATTTTTCTTTTTGACAGCATTATTTTTGAACTTAAAATTTGCCTTTGTATTTTCACACTGTAGGGTATTATAAAAAAACTAATGCTAATGGTGCTGTTATTAGTATGCTAGGGCTGCCATAACAAAATACCTGACTCGGGTGACTTAGACAACAGAAATTTATTTTCTCACAGTTTTGGAGGCTGGAATTCCAAGATCAATGTGTTGGTAGGTTGGGTTTCTTCTCAGGCCTCTCTTCATGGATGGCAGATGGCTGCCTTCTCTCTGTGTCTTCACTTTTCCTTATCTGCGTGCTCCTGGTGTCTCTCTGTGTGTCCTAATCTCCTCTTATTATAAGGAGACCAGTCACATTGAACTGGAACCCACCCTAATGGCCTCATTGTAACTTAATTACCCTTTTAAAGGTTCTGCTTACAAATACAGACATATTCTAAGATACCTGGGGAGGAGACACAATTCAGTCCATAACAGTAGCATAGTCAGACATTCTAATTGCCAGATAATTTTTTTTAACCTCTAAAAAATCCCTTGTTTCCTGAAGGAATAAGTCCATGAATATTAATACTTAGAAATAAATACATGTGATACTTCTCTAAATATTTTCAGAGAATAATTCAAATACTGTGTGTATTTGATGAAGTATTGAACTCACTTTCTATGTACCGATAAACAAATTAGAATTTCTTCAGACATATTCATCTATAAAGAGGAACTGCTTTCAATTATAAAGAACTTTTATTGGGCATCAAATGATTATATACATGTCACTGTATCAAAGTATAAGTATTATTTTCTAAAAATAGAGTTAAAAAAAGTATTATTCTCTGATTTCATATTAGCTTAGAAAAAAATACTCTTCAAAAGAAAAATAACAGAGAGTTTAAATAACCTTGTATATGGTGTACATATAGTATTTCTTTTGAATTCTTCTCAATACTCAGTGATAGACATATTATATCATCTCAGCTTTACAGATGTGAGAACTAGGGACCAGACTGGCCTCGTGTTCTAAGCTTGGGTGGCAACATATTTGCCTTTAAGTTAAGGAGTCTTTTTTATAATATCTAAATTTTAATTCTAATATATGTTTCCATAAGACAGTGCCCCCGGTTAATAACCAGTAGGTCATATACTCATCATTCATTCATCACCACTGTCCATCCAAGCATAAAATAGGTATTCACTTGCTTGTACCAGAGACTGTACTGGGTTGTGTGGATAGGGGAATGAGTAAGGTAGAAAAGGTCCCTTTCTTTATAGAACTTACAGTCCAGCATGAAGTTAGATAATTTTAGAGAGTTAAATAATATATTCAATAAATATGTATTGCTACCAAGTCACTGTATTATCTTCTTTTAATTAAACTTAAATTATACCTGGCTCCTAATCTATTGGTGGAAACATTTTCTCTGAGGATTTGTCCAAATTCTGGAGAACGCTTGGTGCACCAGCCTAGGCATGGTGGTCAACGTCATCAATGTGATGGTGGAGGTGGTGATAACAGCATTTTCATAATCCATCCATCCATGCCTGCCATTTACTGCAACATCCTCAGTAGTTTTCCTCCCAACTCCATTCTTTGTGTGTTTCTACTGTATTTTGTTTCTACCTGTTTCAGTTACAATAGCTCTCTAAGGAATATCTATGCTGCTTTTAGGTACAGAAACCTATCTGTACAATTCTAGGGCTGTAAGAGAGATCTGACGTTGTTTCAGGGTGGAATGCCTGGAAACAGCATTAAGACTTTTTTTCCTACTTTTTCAACATGATGTAGGGTGAGGGACTTTTGGATTTGGCCAATTTCTTGACTTTACCTAGAGACATAGTCCAAATTTTCTGAGCTTCTAAATTTCCACACCTCTTAAATTTCTCAAACTTTTGGGCTCTTGCTATTGCCTACTCTCCTTACCTACACTGACTCTGGACCCAACAAGGTATAAGTGCTCTTGTTCTCTCTCTGGTTCCTCTTCCTTTCTTCAGTTGGGAAGAGCTTTCTATAGTCATGGGCAATTGAATGGGATGTAGTGACACTTGCTTTAACTTAATATATACTTTCTAGGTGGAAAACTCTCTTTGCCAATATATTAAAATACCACACCACAAGAAAACTAATCGCAAAACTTTAATTGTATTGTAGAACAGACTGACCAGGGCAGGAGGCTTCAGAGAGTGTCCAGGAAGATTCAGAGAAATGGAATTTAGAACAGCGATCTAAAGGGTAAGTAGGGATTGACTGGGTAGAAGGGTTACATGTTTATAAGACTGTCCTATAGTAGGGAGGAAGTTGGTGACTTTGAGAGACAAAGCATTTCTGGAGGGCAAAAAGCAGTGAGAAAAGTTGTTAGAGATGAGGCTGTTGAGGAAGGCAAGGGCGATATTGTGCAGACGCTAATAGGCATGTTATGATCAAACAGGCACATTTGGTCTTTGCCCTAAAAGTCATTGAAAATTGTTAATGGTTTTAATTGGGGAAGGAACCTAATCAGATGTGATTTTCTAAATGATCCTCAAATGAGAATGAGTTAAAGGGGTCCTAGGAAGATGCTGAGAGGCCAGAGACTATTTATAAAATTAGTTCCTTTCCAACAACAACAAAAACAATAATAATTATGCTGTGGATAGATGAGAGCTCGGTGCTTCGCAGGTGCCAAACACTAGGTATCTTTACCTATTATCCCACTGAATCTTCACAAAACAATGAGCCTGATTTTAAAGGTGAGAAAAATGAGAGAGATTAAAGAATTGAAACTCAGGCATTCTGCAGCCAGACCGCATATGCTCTGCAAGGGCACTGTTTTTTTTCAGGTCAAAGAAAACTCATTCCAAAAAATACCATTATTTCCTCACACCCTTGTAATCAATAGCAGGCATGTGCAAGACAGTTATAAAGAATTAAAAATAGAAGCTATAGAAAACAGTTTTTCTTCAGGTAACCTTTAAAACAGCTAGAAAATAAAAATAATTAGATCTAATAGAGGATTAACTTGTAACTTGGCAAGCTTTACTTTCTGCTGCCTTATCAATTTAAAAAGACAATATTATATCAATATTAGTAACGATATATGTTTGTAATATAGAATATTGTCTCATATTTAATTCAAATTACTAAATTTAAGGATTTTGCATATTTATTTATCAATTTCATTAATTTATTATGTTTTGAGACTCCTACTAGATACAATATTAAGAAATAATCATATTCCATGTTGTGTTGAATATTTACCTCTCTGAAAATGAAAACATTTACTTTGCACAAAATCACTTTATATCACTATCTTATCCATTGTTTCCAATCTCATTCAGTACAGGTTAAAGGTGCAGTTTCCTTCCAAGTGAAAATAGAATGCTAGAGGAAATCTAACATTTTTGTGAGTAAAATGATTCTTCATCATAAATGCCTCATATCATAAAATATTTAGAAGTACCAGAATATACCATTTTACCATTTTAACTACAATCCATAAATAGAGGATGTGGAATCTCAGAGGTGTTCTTGTTTAATATCAACAATGGAAAAGTGAACCACAACATCTGCTGTTTGTGAATTTTCTCCCCGTGATGTCTATTTCAGTTTTCAAACTGAGTTGTGTATGGGCTGGGATTTTTATTTTAAGATGTAGATTCTTTCCTCCCTTTTTATTTTGGTCTGTGTGATTTTATGAATTTATATTTGATTACTAGAAACTAGTGGAAGGAAAATGCTAACAGCTACATTGAGAGAAGTTAATAAGAGTTTAGGAAAATCCTTTTCTAAGAGCCAAGTATTTTCTAAGTGATTTAATAGTTCTATCAGCAATCGAACTCTATAGCATAGTGATTCAATTTCTGGAAGTGTTCGTAATTCAATTTTCACACACCCACAAAACCTTCAGATCTTCTCTTCAAAAAGATGTAAAATTATGTAGAAAAAAATAGGATAACACACACACAACTAAGAAATGAAAACAGGGCTTCCCTGGTGGCGCTGTGGTTGAGAGCCCGCCTGCCACTGCAGGGGACGCGGGTTCGTGCCCCGTCCGTGAAGATACCACATGCCACGGAGGCGCTGGGCCCGTGAGCCATGGCCGCTGAGCCTGCGCGTCCGGAGCCTGTGCTCTGCAACGGGAGAGGCCACAACAGTGAGAGGCCTGCGTACCAAAAAAAAAAAAAAAAAAAAAGAAAACATTCTGTCATAGTTGCATCTGATTATTTTATATTTTGATGATATATCATACAAATAATATTGTAATCCTCCATGTTCCCCCTCTCCTGCCCCAGAAACAGTAATTATGATTAAATATGAGGTTAATCATGCTTTTATATTTTAGAACATATATTTATCACAACATAGATCTATGTATGTGTATTTATGATTTTGATGGACATACAATTATTTCATAACTGTATAAAATAAGCTGCATTTTGCTTTGTTCACTCAGTATTAGGTCTGTGAGTCCAACCAAAGTTGACATATATATATATATATATATATATATATAGTTCTGGTTTATTCATTTTGATAGCTGTACAACATTTCATTGCTCAGATATTCTCCCATTTCTCTTCTGATAGATGTTGACTTGAAATGTTCCAGTCAAATCCTTGTTTATGTCTTTTGGGGGATATATAATAAATATTCTTTATAATATTTCCTTATGATGTACCCATAAATGTGAATTTTAAGTCATAAGGCATACATATTTTCAAAAACAATACATAATAATAAATCGTTCTGCAGGGTAGTTGTGGCAGTTCTACCAGCTCTCTTCTTTATTTGTCAACATCTTGCTAATTTTTTCTTGATATTGCATTGCCCAGTTTTGTCTGTTAAGCTTTCTTTATATAGATGAATCTGAAAAATATAAAAATAAGAAAGTAATAAAGACTATGTTTAATTTTGTAACAAGGAATTATATATTTATCTTTGTCTAGACTCACTGTAACTGTTTTAATACAATCAATGTGCTAGTGGCTCCTAAATTTATACCTAGGCTTCCACATTAACTCCAGACTTATGTAAACCATACTCTCAACCTGAATGTTCCCCAGACCCACTCCTGTAACAGTCTTCTTCATCACGGTCAGTGAGAACTCTAACCTTCCGACTTTGTCTCTTGCCATTATTAACTGTTCTTTTTCTCTTATATTCAACATGAAATTGTTTAACAATCCCTGTTGGCTCTACTTTCAAAATATTGTAGATTTAATATTCAACCACTTTTTATTATCTTCACCATCACTACTGTCACAATCCACTATTAAAAAAACATCTCTTCCCTGATTGTTGTGATAGACTTCTTCTAAACCGTCTTGCTGCCTCTCTCTTTGCCTACTTACAGTGTATTCTCAAAATTGTTGTGGTCTGCTAACATATAACTCACATTATGTCATTCATGCTCTCAAAGTCCTACAACTACTCTAACTAAAATCCAGTCTTTGCATGGCCTTCAAGAGCCTACCTGTCTTGATTCTATTACCTTTCAGACCTCTTCTGTTACATATTCCCCTCCCTTACTTCAGCCACATTGCCATGTTCACTGTTTGTAAAATACAACAACAGTCCCATGTGTGTACCTTGGGCTAGGACACTCTTCTTCCACACATATACAATGTCTACTGCCATGTGAAACTTAGGTCTTTATTCAAAAGCCACTTCAGAGGTGCTTTTCAGCCTCTATATCAAAATTTTCAACAACTTTTCCATGCAACACACCCAAAATATTATATTTCCCTTCCCTGCAATATTTTTTTTCTCCTTAACACTTATCAACAGCTAATATGCATTATATTTTATTGGTTCCTTAGCCCTTAGCAAAGCACCAGGCACATTCAGTAAATATTTCTTAATTTCATGAAAAATATATCTAGTAAATGTTAGTTTTACCGTAAGTTATACACCATACCACATTACCTTTAAAATATATAAATTAAACATAATTTACCAATTATAAATGTTGAAATACTTTGGAAATGAGTTTCTGAAGTGATATCTTTACAACATCTTGAAACATGATTTTTAACACAGTTGACATTTATTTAATAAGTATCATATTGGGTCTTTTTGTTACCTTTTTATAATTTTATATTGCTGTTACAAAGAAGATGCAGCCATCTTGTTTTTCTGGATATAGTGAAAAAAATTTTGCATACTACAGTAAATATTTAACTATAGAACCATCCATATATTTTCAAAATGCTGTTAGACAGTACTCAACTATATTAACTATGTCTGTGATATATTAGGCAAAGGATAACTTTCATGATGTAAATAACACATGTATTATTACAGTTCCTTTCTTTCTGAGAAAGAATTATTAGTTAAATACATTTTCCTTTATATATATTTACATGATACAAATTTGGCAATGCAGGAACTTTTTTCTAGCTAAGAATATTACAAGAATGGACTATATTTTTTTCAAGTCTTTGAATGCCTTATGTAAATTCAGAACACATTACTGAGAAATAGATGCGAGTTGAATTTATTTGAGAATGAAATCTCTTAAAATACCTGTTGTGACACAATCATTAGAGCATAGTAAGCTGTGGTGTTTGCTTCAGTTTTGCTCACAGTACCTAACTCATTATAAATTTACCCATATTTTCTCTAATTTAATAGTATTCACTTGTCCTCATCATATCCTACCTCTAAGATAAGTGAACCACAAACTTTTGATTATGATCTTGCAGCCATAGAAAACTTGGAAAATAAAATCACAATTTAAAATTAACTCTTTGTCTTTAGGTTGAAAAAAAATGCTTTGAATTGCATACCTTTTCTTAACCACAGGTGATATTTCATAAGTTTAAAGTACAGTTTCAAAAAAAAGGGTACTTTCAAATAATTTTCCATGCCTTCATTCAGCAGGTAACCCAAACCTTCATAATCCCCAAATGCTGCACTTCAAAGTTATGCTCAGGAAAAAAATATTGAAAAGAACAGCCTCTCTTTCCAGTTGATTTAAAACATCACTAGCTTATTTTCAGTACACATATGGAGTTACTTTTAAAAAGAAATCTTGGAATATTGCCAGACTACATACAGGAAAGGCTTTTCTCCTGAGAGAGCTAAAATTCATTATCTGAGCTTTGGGACACCCATGTTCCTTCAGAATCTGGACACATCTTTGTGATTAGTGATAGGAGTTTGACTTAAAATAAGAGAATACTCAATGTGTAACTACAGTCTGAAGAAACCAAATGATTGCCCTGTTTTGAACTGAAACTGATTAATAATTACACATTTAAATAAAATATTAGTTACATGATGATAGCTTTTGAAAAAACTGGAGTATTTTTTATCTGGACTTATTTACAAAAATATAACACATTATGTGTTTATAAGTAACATAAAGTTAAATTGTGGAACTTTTATCTTCTTTCTCTTACAATGGTTGGCTTCCTTTATTTAAATCCATCTGATTGTTATTTTAGAAGAAAATCACTAAATCTTAAGAATCTAAGGGCAATATAATTATTTTGTTATTGTTGTTAAGTGACCATTTCATGGTAGTAAATATTTCAAGGAATTAGATCTATTTGTGATCCATAAAATAAACTTAACAAAGTGGGCAGTAGGGTTACAAATTAAGAGGAAAAAACTGACATCAACATATTAATTTCAGTAGTAATCTGTAACATTGTTCTGTGAAATACATAGTGTTAATTATTTTCTAGATTACTTATATATGTATTTTTTCTAATGAATGGAATACATTCTAATTTCTGTGTTTTTGGTGAAATGGTAAAGTAAAATCCTCATAATTGATGATGAAGAGCCTATCAATACCAACAAAATTAATATATATATATTAATATAAAACAAATTAATAAGCACAGGCCAGGTTCTCTCTAACGTACACAATACAAATATGTGCAGTGCATCCATAAAATAGAAGGTGTTAAGAAGAATGTTGTTAAAATTTCAATCTTACACATAAGAAAAAATAAGTGCATTTTGTTGTATGCTGAATACAGAAGCTAAGGGACTTGTTTATCCCCATTTTTATTTATTCAGGAAAGAAATGTTTAGAATTTCCGAAACTGCTTAAAAGAAGAAGAAAAAGGTTTGTCATGTTGGGAGTTCATTTTATATCACAAATGAACATTACATCACAGAAGAGATTTTAACCACTGTGATTTTGTCCACAAAGATGGCCTGTACACCTTCTGTATCTGCATAATTTGATAGAATCAGGTATTCTGAACTTAATGATGAACTATTTCAAATGGAACGAAAGCATAAGTTCTATTTAAAAGAGTAATAGTAGGGCTGGGCAGGATTCCTTCTGTAAAATGAATTAGAACACTGTGAACTGCAATATATCAATGATAAGTCTAGCATATTTCAGTACAGCAGCTATTGGAGAAATGAGTCTGAATCACTTGAGCATTGCAAATCCTAGGCCATATTTTTATTTCCAGACTTACCCTTTGTGCTGCTTCCAAATATGCAGCTCTAGTTGATTTCAAAGGCAGTAGACGAGAGAGAAAGAAGAGTAAGGATTGCTCCACCTCAGCAATTCACGATCCCTCTAAGGCCACTGATTTTGAAAGAATACTGAGACCTTGGCGTCTCAGCAGAATAGAAACAGCTACTCTTTTCTATTCCACTCCCATGAGGCAGCACAAGCATTTATCCCGTTTACCATAGCAAATGATTCTCTACGTCCAGAAAATTACAACACTCTTCCTCTCTTCACTCCAAAGAGTCATAAAACCTAAATTAGACATAACTGTCCAAAGAATTATTTTCAGCTATGTTAACATGTCAACAAGGGAAATAAATGGAACTATGTTATATGAATAATTTTATAATATTAAGCATGATAATAATTTATAACATTTACACACCACTTATTAATTTTCAAATTGTGTTTTAAAAAGTATTTTATGGGCCTAGTGTAGAGCTATATAATATATTACTAAAATGTGTGTTTCTCATTCTAAAATTGTTAAAACTTTCTAAGTAATAGTTCTTTCATGTTCCTTATAGATAAATTCCCTTTCCTCCTTCAAATATATTATTCATTTCCATTTGTATAAATTTAAAAGACTTATTCTAATATTCTAGTAAAGTGTTTTGGTGTCCAAAATAGTTATAACTTATCTACATAGTTACGCTAATATTTGACAAAGTGAATAGAATGAACAAATAGTTTTATAAACCATATTAATTAAAATATCACTTCATTCAAAAGAAGAGACTAAAAGCTATTGAAAGGAGTAAATTCTTAGGTTAGGAAACTTTAGATATATGTTCTAAAAATAGCTAATGTTTATTGAAAACTTACCAGGTTTCAGTCATGTTTCTCTTACTATACGCATCATCTCATTTAATCATTGCACAGCCCTGTGAGTTAGTATTATTTTGACCCATTTTGCAGATATTGAAACAACAGGTTACAGAAGGTAAGTAAATTACTCAAGATTGCCGATGGGACAGAGCTGGAGCTTGGACCCAGATCTGTATGAATTGAGAATTTTACTTTTGGCTATGCTTTATCATTATTCTGGTGACACAGTGTTCAGGGCTGGAAAAATTCTAAGGTAGGATTTCTAGGTAGACAGGTTGGGTTTTAGGATTATAGTTGTTGAATAAATGCTTGTTAAATTGAATGTATAAAATATATACTCTTTTGAAAAAATAGAGTCTCTTTTGTGTGTCAGCTACATGTCGAGTGCAAACTGAGATAACTAATACATGATCCTAGCAGAGCAAACCACTAAAAAAGAGGTCAGCACACTTTTTCTGGAGAGGGCCAGATGGTAAATATTTTAAGATTTTGGTGTCATACAGTTTCTCAAAACTAATTCACTCTGTCATTTTTTAGCACAGAATTTGGTACAGAAGATCTGTAAATACATAAGCATGGTTATGGTCCAATAAATCTTTGTTAGGAACACTGAAATTTGAATTACATACCATTTTCAGGTGTCAATAAATATTCTTCTTTTTATTATTTTTTCAACAATTCAAACATAAAAATATAACTTAGCTCTGGCTGGATTTGGCCACTAAACCAAGCCACTAGCCATTAGCCATATATGGCTAATATATGGCTACTAGCCATATATGGCTACTAAGCACTTAATTTAGGTAGTCCAAATTGAGATGTGTTGTAAATGTAAAATACACACCAGATTCTAAAGAGTTAATTTTTATACTAAGTCTTTATAATCTGGTGTGTACTTTATACTTTTTAATAATTGTTTACACTTTTTAATAGTTTTATGTTGATTTTTATTTTGAAACGATACTCTATTGATATGATTAAATGTGTTATTAAAACTATATATTTTCCCCCCTTTTCTTAATGTAAATCCTAGAAAATTTAAAATTACACATGTGGATCACATTATATTTCTATGTGTTTCTAAAATGTTACTTTAGAGATAATATTTGTAGGTAAACAGATACCTACCTATGTTTGTACCAGCTTAAGGATTTGTCAGCTATTGAAATAGGATAAAGAGTCATTAGGGAAATTTTTTTAAAAACTTGATCATGTTTTGAAAGTAAAATGAATATTTTCCAGACAGAAATGGAACCAAGGTATTTGAGACACAGATGTTGGCATTATGAGTGTATGTCTGGGGAATTAAAAGTTCATTATTGCTGGAAAATAAATTATAATAGAAAAAAAATGGCAAATGATGATGCTGTACATGTTAACCAAGATCGGATCATGAAGGGTCCTGTCTGGCATGCTGAGGATCTTAAACTTCATTGGAAAAATGAAGTCACTGACAAGTGTTAGACAGGGGTGGGCACTGTAAAATATTCAGAAAATGTAATAATTTAGAAAATTAGAGGGAGGAAGTAGACAGAGATAAGTCTCATGCTACTAGCTTGTGTCATTGGGTGAATAGCAGTGTCATCTGATGACAAAATACACCACTAGAAAATGATGTTTTTTATGGTGTGTTTGTAGTTTGTAGGTTTATTTGTCCACTTACTTGCTTTGTGGAGATTGGTGTTCAGGGATGTTGAGACAGTGAAAAAACGTTCAAGGTCAGACACATGGAAACTTAGCAGCTGAATGGTAGTAGCTTTTCTGGTATGTGGACATTTTGGCTTTGAACAGAAACAGGACTAAGTCAGACTCACAGATATTGAAAACTGCAAAATAACTTACAGGCTGGGAGCCAATCAGTTACCAGATATCTGAGTGTCTTGGCTAATATGAATGCCAAATATGCACCCTTACTAAGGTTAAGCATTTCCAGTAACAGGGAATTTTTCACCTCCTTGATATAAAGGCATTTATGACTATTAGAAAGTCATTCTTTGTGCTTAAAATTAAAATCATGAACTCTTCACTATCCTTCCACAAGCAATGCCACCACTACTTTAATTTCAGAAATCCTAATTAGCCATCATATTTTCCAGTGATTGTACTATTGTGTGGATGATGTAAATCTTTGGTGATTAGATGGCCCCAAGGACAGAATTTATTATTGGAGGAGTGATCAAAAATTGTAAAGTTATGTGTGTACATTTTTCATTATGATAAGCAAGTCAGAGAGCCAATGATTTCAAATGCCAATGGAACATCTCCGTCTGGCATATCCTGTAAGCTCTTCAAGGCTAATAAGCCAACACAAGACTTTTCTTCTCCATCTACAATAATGTTATTTCTTTACATTTTATTAGTTAATGACACAATCAGGTCCATCTGGCACATCAATGAAAGGAAGCCTGCATTCATCAGTGGATGAATAGATAAAGAAATTGTGGTATGTATATAATGGAATAGTATTCAGCCATTGAAAAAAGAATGAAATCTTGCCATTTGTGACAACATGGATGAATCTTGAGGGCATTATGCTCAGTGAAATTAGTCAGACAGAGAAAGACAAACACCATATGATCTCTCTTGTATGTGGAATCCATAAAAAAAGAAAATTAAAAGAAAGACAGAAAGGAAAATAAAAACAAGCTAATATACAGAACAGATTGGTTGCCTCAGGCAGAAGTTGGGAGGTGGAGAAAATGGGTGAAGTCGGTCAAAAAAAAAAAAAAGAAAAAAAATGCAGTTGATATGAAACAGACATAAATTTTGAATCATATTCAAAATATTGACTTTACATATGTACATATGTTTATTAAAAAAGAAAAAAATATCTAATAAAAATGGTACATTTAGATTTATGAGACATAGAAATACAGTAAAGTCAGAGCTCAAGAGATGCTGGTATTTGAAAAGTCCCTGCAATCTTCCAAGCTTCATTCTTACAGAAGAAATAATGATATTCTTTAGCAATTATTTTTCATTAAAAATTAAAGAGGGGAAAAAAAGATTGGCTGCATGTTTGAAGTTAGAGGAGATGACATGGTCAAACTTTAGTAACTGCAGCCCACCATGAATGCATCACTTCCCAAAACCTACATTAAATTTTTGGCCAACATGCAATATGTTAACAGAATTACAATGTAACTCAACATCTCCATGGAGAGAAAGGGGGAAGAAGAATAAGAAGACATGAATTCGAGGCCTAGAGAGATACAGAAATAAAGCATTTCTCTACTTCTCAAGAAGAAAAAACAAAAAAAAAAAGAAGAAAAAGCTTGCGTTATTTTGCTCTTCTAACTAAAAACTAACTAAATCACAATTAATGCCCATTTAAATCTCTCTCAAATCCTTTCTTTCTGCCTTTTATACAGCCACTTTATTGTTTCCTAATTGTTTTCCTAATCTTTATTCTCTCCCCAACACAGATATAATTTTCAGTCTTCCTTAGTGTAAACCTACTTGTCCTGAATCATATATGGTCTCTAGGAGAGAGAGGTCTTTCAATATGTGCCCTTCATATCCAATGGTTTCTGTGGAGGGCTGTGGTTTCACGGGCAGGGAATTGGAGAGAGAGGGAAGGAGGTACACCTATCAAGCTTTCCGACTCTACTTCAACGAGAGCAATTTTTATTTTCTTTTTTGAACATGTAAGTAAGATTTTATCTGATGAAGTAGTTTTACTATTTAGAAACACGGCCAAATATTTCATTCTGGCTTCCAAATACTTACCAACTTAATTTTCTTCCTCTCTCACACCTCTTGCAATGAAATTGTAACACGAGAAAATAGAAGATCTTGTAGAGAAAACAAAAAAGGTGAACAATTTGAAATGCACAATTTACTATGGGGACAAATATGAGTTTTGCAACTGTAGGAGCATGGGTCAGATCAGGGAAATAAGGAAGGCTTATAGTTGAGAGAGAGTTGTAAAGCCACATGTTTGGAGATAAATGAACAATGTTGCTATTTCCCTCTCCAAAGTAAAGAGGGCTGAGGGGTACCACATCCTTTACCTTATGTCTTATAAAAGGACATCCACAGGTCCCTGGAAAGTATCTGTTTTGTGCCTTCTAAACCTTAGTGGTGCCAGGGAGAGAGGACAGTGCCTGACTCACCCTTGGGAAAGCAGTAGGGTAGAAATGGCATCATTAATAGACCTGCACGCTATCATTGTGTCCTACCTTAGAAGAGAGACTGGGCCACACAGGGACTGCAGTCAGCCAGGAGTGACACTGGGTTGGAGTCAAGAGGGTTGCAGAATGTGTTCTCTGGTGATGGACTCTGGACTTCCCACAAATGCCCTCACAATAGCAAAAGTCACCTTAACCAACTTCAGGCTCAGGGGTTCAGGAAGTGTGAGGCCACCTAGAAAATAAAAACTTCATTTCTATCCCCAACCTTTTCTGCCTCCTCCCACTTCGGCCCTGCCATGGGAGACAGAGGAAATGAATGCAGAGAGTCAACACTGAATACTCTCCTTCTTCTAGAAAAACACCTCCCGTTACAGACCTGATCATGGTTTAGAGGAGGAATAAGCTTCAAGTTTGACTAAAAACAAAATGTGGATTAATATATTGGACTGGATACATTTTAATCACTGAATTGAGACTAATTTGGAATGTAAAATCATCTTAGGACTTTTGTTGACGAGGTAGCAGCAATTTCAGAGAAACTTTTTATTTTGATTACAGCCCACAAGCCATGTATTTAATATAACATTTATCCAATTGTTGCTTCAATCTCCCTCTCTCTCTCTCACTCAGTCACTCACACACACACACGCACAAACACACACACACACACACACACTATACACTATGTCATTCACCTTTTGAAGAATACATTATGCATTTCTATTCTTTCCACCACTGCACTTTCTTCATACTATTTACTTGTTTCAGAGAAGACATCAAAGTGCTGCAAAAACCAGCTGTATCCTCACTTCCTATATGAAGGACCCCTAGTTCCCAGACTTAGCATCTGTGCCAACAGCATTCACCTAGAACTTGGGATGGAGCAGTATCAACACCAATGTTGCAGTTAGAATTCTGAAAGGAATAGTACATGGTCCCTCTCCTCCAGAAGCTCACAACCAAACAGGAGTTGTTTGTGAATGCAAAGAAGAGGCTCAGACAATGGGAGGATCCACCATTTAATTTTTTTCATTTCCTTATTTCCTAAAATGGGAGTAGCAAATCTGCCTACAAAAATAAAATGTGTAATGTACTTAACTTCAGTTCATTGCAGTTATTCTGATTGGAATAATGTTTTTCCTCCTCTCTTACCTGGATGGGCCAAAAAGAAAAAAAAAAATATTTGAGCTTAATTTCCAACAAAAGATGAGGGAGGAAAGAACAAGTTAGAGCATTTTAAATATAGCTTGTAAGTCCCAATTAATGTTCCACTTTATGAAAAATCAGATATTCTTTAACTCCAAACAATATACAGTCTGATTACAATAGCAATCATAAGAAGAAGAACGATTTAACTTTTATGGAAACCTTTCTTCAAAGCGTTAAACCACTTTGGTATGCTGCAATAAGCAACATTTAAATCTAAAAGCAAAATGACATGATCTTTAATTATGATTGCCTATACTTTTAAAATCTTTGTTTTCTTTTATAATTTTGCATACTTGCAAATTATTTCCTTGTATTTTCATACATGGGTCTCATTTGAGTCCAGATTATTTTAGAAACTCATATGATGGTGTGCTTTCCAGATTGAGAATAATAGTCCTCTGTCCAATATGATTACACATATTTATTATGACATTTTTCTAAGCCCATTTTAATAAAAACAAAAATTTGTTCACACAGAAACAGGAATATCATGAAATTAAAGAAGAGATTTCTGTGTCAGTTTATCATGAATTTTTCAGCTTGAAATATATCAGAGTCTCTCTTGCCTTTACTGGGTCTATTGATGTGTCCTACCGTTTTGGGTGTTTTTTATTTGGTTTTCAGTTTTGTTTGTTTGTTTTGTTTTGTTTTAATTCACAGCAGATTAGTCCAGTCTTGCTCCTGTTAAAGGAGGAAGCAGTTCAGGTGCTGAGATAGTCTGGAAAATTCTGAACAACAAAATAATCTGAGATGCCTAATTTTTCAAACCAAAAATAATAAATCTGACCCAGAAGTATTTTACTGTTGTGTTTATTAACTCCCTCCTGAGACTGACTCTGGGTCTTATACTTAGTGGTGGAATCTGGTAGAGGACATGTTATTTTAGATCTTCCTCGGAGCATCTGCTTTCTAGTTTGTAATAAACATTAAATAAAAAATTTAGTAGCAGTATAATTAAAATTATAAGGAAAAAATATTTAGTATTGTTTTGATGGCAAGGAATTTCATAAATGTTTTTATTTAAAATATTATTAGGACTGAAATTGCTTAAGATACTTTCTGGAAATGTCTTCAAAGATGTTTTACAGTTTCACTTTTTTTGAGTATGGCTAATACAAAATTATTAGAACTAACACAAAATGTGTTTTGCCCCAAAATAAGATTTTCCTTTTTTAATTCATTTGAGCAGTTTTTGTTTAAAAGATTTTTCTGAAAAACTATTGATCTTTTTTCATATCACACACACACAAAACCCTACATACTAAGAGTCCAATGCTAAAAGGTTGTTATATCACATTGCTTGTCAGGGAATTCAAAAACTTTTTGAATATTACAGTAGTGTAAAGATTTTGGAAATATTGAAATAGTATCATTATATTCCTTATTCTCTTAGTTAATTCACCAAATATTTATTAAGCACCCAGTAGACATCATGCAAATGCTAGTTGTAAAGGATTTTAAGACAATATGACCTGCCCTCATGGATCTTATATTCCAGGGAAAGATTACAGCAATGCCCTTAAAAAGAAAGCATTAGAATTATTATGCTAGAAGCATTCTTTGTGCATTTTATGATCAAATTTTCTGTTTTCATTGTTCTCAGAATGTTCTTAAAATATCAAAAGCAACTAAACTACTTTTAAGTATTAACTTTTCAACAAGAATGTGAAAGAAAGAACCTGGAAACAAAAATCTGTGCTTTTGTGTACATATCCTACTCACACTGAAACGAAAGAAACTTTTAACACTAATTTTAAAGTACCTGAGAAGTCAGCTTTTCACAGGCTTAAAAATATATGTTGAAATACGGCTGCACTGGCGGGCATTCCTGTAATACAATTTCTTTGACTTCTCTTTGAGAAAAAGAAACTTTTTTTTTTTTTTTTGTTCAAAGGCACTTCATGTAGCACGTTAATTCAGCATTAATTATAGAACATGTCAAACTGTATTTCAGTCAAAGCTCCCTGTAAGTCTCCAGAGCTTTCTTAATGACAGTAATTATAGGTCATAAAAAGAGTCGTCTAAAATTAACATTTCTCTCATGTCTTGATAGGAAAATGTAAATGGCTGCACCATACAGATGTTTTGATTAGTAAAATTTACACTTCCTTTTTTGTTTCAATGCTTGTCAAACTTCACAGTGTTAAACGTAAGGTGCTGCCTTTCTCACATCTCTGAATAGATAAAGGTGCATCAAAGCAGTTGTAGGAGTTCTTCAAATGCTATACCTTATTATTTTGTACTGCAATTAAACAAAAATAAATCAACATTTTCTTCTTCCATAAGTGCAAGCATACTTTAAAAAGATGAACAAAATGAATTTTGTGCTTTTACAAAATTCCACAACAAAAGTTTAAAAAACTGTATTTGATGCAAGCTTATAAAAATGATTTATTCAAATGTAGAAAAGCTTCATGCAAAACTACATATCTAAGTCTCCTGGTAAACTGTATTTTATCATATACCATCAGAAAGAATACATAAAACCTGCTCTATTCTGAACTGTCAAAATTTACTTACTAGAAAATGTGAATGGAAACATCCTGGTTTAAACAATGTTAATATCATCAAACATCCAGGGAAATATAACAAATTAAAAGAGAATCACTTCAAAGAATAAAAGACCTACACCTTAAGTAATAATAAATCTAATACTTGACATTCATCTCCCTGGAAAATAAAATTAGATAAACTTTTGCAAGGGCATTCAGAACAGCCAATCCAGTTTATTAATAATTTCCTGTTTTCATATTGGAAGCTCATATTGTCTGGTCACAGCCGCAGCAGACCTCCGCAGATACTTAATAAAGCTGCCGTCAGTAATCCTGTCTGATTACCTATAACCTTCCAGCTATAACACGCACTCTGCTGTAGCTCCACAGAAAGACAGCACACTGTCACCTGCTATGATGTTTGACAGCTTATTCTGCTACATCAAGCTGGCACAGAATTACTTTTTCCAAATCCATTCCTAGTTAATAACCAAAAGTAATAATGGTATTCAGCATGCGTAATACTTTGAGAAGACAAAATGAGGCAACAGAGGGGAAAAAAAAAGATTAAACAGTGACTATTATGGAAGGGAGATCAAAAATGGAATCTTGTAACATACAACGATGTTTCAGTTACGACGCCAGGCGGAGAGGTCTACATATCACCATACAAAATCCACAATGCAGGACCAAGAAACATGGAAGAGATTTCCTATAGTACTTACAATACGTGTATGATTATTCTCATCACACAGAGCAACATGGAGAATTTTCTTTCTAAATTATTCTTAGATATTCTCTTAGGAACAAGAAATGACTTACCTTTAGTGGTAAATGTCTAGTTAATGGAATGTATTGCTTTGATCTCATCTTAAAGTTTACAAGAGTAATAAGACATTTTGCTTATAGAATAGGTCAGTCTAACCTTAATCCAAATTTACAATCACACCAAACCCAATTCAATCTATCTTTTGAAGATAAAAAAACAAATTAAAAGTCTTAACTGTCAATTGAAAAAAACAGATTTTTTTATTATTATTATTTAGGCAGGATCCAGTACATTACATTTGTCTTCATTACAAACAGGTGAATGGCCTAGATACAGGGTTGAATATGACTGTGACAATTAATGGGGAAAAAAATTAAACCATGTTTCCTTTCTTCATTTCTTCCCTCTTTCCTTTCCTTCCTTTTTCTTTTCTTTCTTCTCTCTCTCCATTAATTTCTCTTGTTTTTCCCTTCTTTTTCTTTGCCATGTCTTCCCCATTTCCTTTTTTTTTTTTTTTTTTTTTTGCGGTACGCAGGCCTCACTGTTGTGGCCTCTCCCATTGCGGAGCACAGGCTCCGGATGTGCAGGCTCAGTGGCCATGGCTCACGGGCCCAGCCGCTCTGCGGCATGTGGGATCTTCCCGGACCGGGGCACGAACCTGTGTCCCCTGCATCGGCAGGCGGACTCTCAACCACTGAGCCACCAGGGAAGCCCTCACCCCTTTCCTTTTCTTCCTCTTCTTTCCTACAATATTTTCATATATTTTACATTTTCTACGTGGCTAACAGTAACTATATAATATTTCTATATTCTGAACAAGCAAAAATATAATAAAGTCATAAACAAATTAAATATTTCATCAAAAACTCAAAAATTACCCATATATGTTTATATCTCATTCATACACACAGATTAAAGGTGTTTCTCACTGATAATATGTGTTTTATATATTGGACATATTTGGAATATATAATCAATACCTTGAGTGTCTGTTAGGACCACCAAAGCAGCTTTTCTTCCTGTGGTTGACACCTCCTAGATAACATGAACTTGTACCCAAGTGTTCATGATAGAAATGGGACTGTGATTTTTGACACCTCCCCCTTCTCTTGTCCCATTTCTAATTCTTCACTCAGTGCTACTGTTTAAATGTCTTTTGAATCCAACCTCCTCCTCTCTCCACCTCCTCTGTCAACATCAGTCAACTCATAGACTGTACCTAGGGGTCCCCAAAAAGACCTCTTGCTTCTGCTTCCTTCAAGACTAAATTAGACACTTGAAACAAAGCAACCTTTTGATCATGTCCCTTCTCTTCCTAAAACTCTGAAGGGTTTCCAGTTGCTTTTATTTAATTTATTTTTTTAAAGATTTTTTTTTGATGTGGACCATTTTTGTAGTCTTTATTGAAGTTGTTACAATATTGCCTCTGTTTTATGGTTTTTGGCCCCGAGGCATGTGAGATCTTAGCTCCACAACCAGGGATCAAACCCAAGCCCCCTGCACTGGAAGATGAGGTCTTAACCATTGGACTGCGAGGGAAGTCCCCAAATTGCTTTTAAGATAAAACAGAAATCCATAATATGACTATGAGGAAAAGTATGATTTGGCACCTGCCCACCTCCCCAGGCTTACCCTACATCACTCACCAGTGCTCACTCTACCAGGGCCATGTTGGTCTTCTATCCTGCTCTCAAGACTTTCTCATTGGCTGTTCCCCCCTTTGGAGAAACTCCCCCATCCTATTCATATGGTTTTCTCCTAGTCATCTTCAGATTTCAGTTTCTATATTACTTCTTTGGGGATACTTTCTATGACAGTCCAGTCTAGTTTACCCCTCCCCCATGTCTGCTTTCATAGATCCTTGCACTTTCCCTTCATAGAAATAATCACATCTTTAATTAAGTATATTGTGCATTTAATGCTTGTGTCTGTCAGTAGAATAAGAGCAGGGAGAGATCTTCCTCTCTCCTATGTCCAAAGTTCTTACTACAGTGCTTGGTACCCAGTAGCTTCTCAATAAATATATCTTTAATGAATTCATTGAATATATGCATTTTCTCTCACAAAGAGTTCATTCATTGGACAATTCTAAAATATACCAATTATTGTACAGGAGTATTTTTGCATAATAACTCCCTTGGATTGGATTCCCCAGAAATGGACCTAAGAAAAAGATTTGTATGAAAGTGATTAATTAAGAAGTGATCCCAGGAGAAGCTAGTAAGGAATTGGAAGGAACAGCAAAAAGAAAGGGGGTGAAGGGAAACAAGCAAGGAAGTGATTTTAGGTCAAGTCTTTCCCTCAGAGGCTAGCTTCAGTCTGATCTTGCAAAAGATCTATGAAGTTCAAATTATACCTCAGTGTTGTTCTGTCTTGAGGCAAGTGAGCTTGTGTAGAGTGGTATAAACGCAGGCACTGACTTCCGGGTCTCTACAACCATCCAGAAAGTAACTCCAGTAGAAGGAGGGAAATTCCCCAAAGAAGGGTAGTGAGTGTGGGCTGTTGGTAGCAAAGACACCCAAGGCCACAGAAAGGGGGCAGAGAAATGGCAAAAGGCTTTGAGTCATAGCATCACCAATAGCTGTTACTGTATATAAATGTTTATAATATTTGGGGGCTCATTTTGTAAAAGATATAGCTGAGATGTCATTACTTTGGCGAGAAGTAAATCATATAAGCTCTGATAAGCTTTCTTTAAAACATACCCCATCATCTTATCCCTTAAAATGTCTTTCTTCTCTTTTGGAGAAAATCATTCTGATTTTCTATTCTTCTTTATAAACATTTAGGCAGTATTTTTAATACAATATTCCCAAAGACTGTTATCCACAACTTAAACTGTTTTTCTTTTTTTTTTTTTTTTTTTTAGTTTCAAAGTTATAATGCATGGTTTAAAAGAGAGGAAAGAAAAAAATAAAAATCTGGTGACAGGTCTGCGGTACCCTAAGAAGAAGGGAAAATTTTGGAGAAAATTTGGTGGCCCCAAAATCCCATTTTCTACCCACAGCCCAGACTTCCTTAGAGTGAAGAATTAGATCATGTTTGTACAAGAGTTTTTGGTTTTGGTTTTGTTTTTCTTTACTCTTCAAAGTTTATTTGGTGTTTTAATTGATATGACACTGATAGTTGACTGCATTATTTATATGTAGACTTTTCTTTTTACTTACATAACAATGTACACCATTCTGACACATATAGTACATAAAATAAGATTCTTTAAAACAGTTATGCACAAGACATGCAATATTGGATTTATACATTGGATCCTAGGATGTGATTGTTTGGAGAAAAGAAAGTTGGACTAGGCATATTGGCTAAAGGAACCAGAAGTTATATAACACATAGTTAACACACATCTGGTTTGAAGGGCAACTGCAGCATGTGCAATATTGGCAGTGGTGCCTCTTGAGGAGGTGAGCTCAGAGCAATGCCAGGCCCTGACAGTGCAGACTCAAAGTAATACTAAATTATATTTGATTTCAATCATCATTTAGAGCTTAGAAGAACTCTGATGTACCACGGCCCCTATGTTCCATATTTCTTTTAATTTGAGAAATCCATAAAGATTCTTTAAACTTGATTCCCTCTCCTAGGGATGTCATGGGCTTCAGTTGGTTCAATGGGATATTTCTGATGGATAAAATAATACCTCCCTAGGCCATGCCATTCTGTGCCATATAGAACAAAGGAAACTTTCTGAGCAAGGCTCAAATATTATGTTAGGCAAAGGAAAATTTAAAGATTCCACATATCCCAAATTAATTTCTATTTAAGTCGGAAAGTACTATAACATCTGAAACCAGGGAACTCTAAGAGTTTTGAAAATGTTCTAATCTAGGTAACTTTCTATATCATAATATATTACAGCTGCTATATAGAAGGAGGTTGATTTGAAGTTTTTAATCTCTTTCTGCATATAGCAAGTACAGCATATTTCTGAGATTTTAGAATGTTACTGAAAACCACTATGACTGCTTTTTATTCATTACGTGTGGAAACCAGGTTTGTAGATTGAGGAGAGAAACTGCCTCACGTGTGTCTTCTTATAGATATCTTTATCCAAAATAAATGCTAACAACTGAAAGCTAGAAGTATGGCAGGACAGTGGTGGGTTTAGTGAACCACTCAGCCTTGTCCTATCTCTGAGAGGAAGAGAAAAGGAAGGATGTGCTGGATAAAATTCTTGAATGACATCCACTTTTCTACCTTTTATTTTTATCTGTTTCTTGTATCTTGGCTGGGAACAAAGACGTTAACCCTTAGTTTCACAGAATTTAAGTGACATACCAAACTTCCATTTGGGAAACACAATTAACGTTGACTTTATTCTTACTATGTGATAGATACTGTGCTAGAGTCTGAAGCTACAAAATGAATAAGACATCACATATCTTCAAAGAGATCTCAGTCTCCAAAATTAGATAATTTTATTAAAATGTGCTGACATTCATAAGGCATGTTTCTGCACATCGAGGGGGTGCTTACTTCAGGGATTTAGAAATGACTTGGAAAGTTTCTAGAGCCGCCCCACAGATCCAGTCTTACCCACAGAATCTGTAAGGAAGGCAAAGTATGCATCACATGTTGAAATATCTTTCTAGACCCAAGAGGGAGTTGCTCCTGCCAGGATTCCCCATTAGCAATCCTAAAATTTAGATAACTTTTGTGTTCCTGTAAATGTGCCTTATAACCAGAAATACAGTTTATACACATGGCCAATCCCCAAATGCCAAGTGCCTTCAGATCCCAAACAAAGTTAACTATATGGCCCCAGCCAATCAGGTATTTTCTATTTTTTTCTCTTCCTTGTTCTTTACTCTTTATCTTATAAAACTTTCCTGCCTTCTGCCCCTTCTTGAATTTAGCAGAAAGGAGACGGCCTGCTTCATGGAGTGTTAAAGTTTGTTTATATGATCTAAATTGGCTTCTTTAATTTAACACACGATAATTGAATAGATGAGAAAAGTGAGGCTCAAAAATGCTATAACTTGCTATCCTCACTTTCTTGGCCAAGACTCCTGATAGGTGTCTGTACCAATCCTCCTTTACCCCCTGTTTAGCTTTCAGCACACTAAAACATGAATGCTATGCTCAGAATTCCACCAACTTCTTTCACTAAGAACTTCTACCCTCTCTTTGTTACTAAATTTCCCTGTCTGTCTTACTGTCTACAGTATTTCACAATGTTGATTGCTCTCTCTTCTCTAGGCTTTTGTAGTTTAACACTCTATTGGGTTTCCTCTTACCTCCAGTTTCATTTTCCCACACTTATGTATTTGTTTGTTTGTTTATTTATTTATTCTTTTTTCTTGTTGTTTTTTTTTTTTTCCTAGTCTTTAAAATGAACTTTAAAAGGGGCTTCCCCCTGCCAGTATCTTCTCATCATTCATTATACATCCATTGTATGGTTGATTTAATCTCTTTCCATTGTTTCAATAATTATTTAATTGATGTACTGAATCACTATAATTGCTCTCTAGATATTTCTAATAGGATTGAAGTTGAGGTCTTAACCATTTACATTTAAACAAAAGAGAAAGAAAGAAAAAGAAGGAGGCAGACAGAGAGGATTCTAACACTTCCCTAAGTTGTTCACATGAGCAGCTCAGTAGAAGTTAAGAGAATTCATTCTAACGAGAGAATACAGGATTAGAAAAGGTGTGCAGATGGGGTTTATATATTGAGTTTAATTTACTAAGTATGGTGGGCTAGTAGGTCATCTTAATGCTGATAACTAGACCTCATAGGAAGTATATAGGAGGGAGATAATAGATCTGAAAGTAATTAGTAAATAGTTGGTAAAGGAAAAGGAAGCATTGGGAATGGATAGGCTAACTCCCAGAGAACACATAGTCTGAGCAAGAAAGAGACAATATGTGGAAAAACAGATATGAAATATGATTATGAGTTCAATTTGGGATGTATCTATAACACCCAAATAGAGAGGTCCAGGAGAGACCAATTGTTTTTTCATTGGCTCCTGAGATCCCAAGGATTCCTCAGGGAAGAGTGTGAGGCACAAGAAAGGCAACCTGAGAAGAGTTTGGGGACTTTGGGGCTTTGGAGCTCTGGAGCCCCATTCTCTAATTCAATCAGTTAAGCTCCAGCATGGCAGAACATTTTCTTTACTTATTTATTGCTGACATAAAAGTTTGAAAACTGCTAAAGAAAACACATATTTATTTGGCTGAGAAAATTGAGTCTTAAGAAAAGCTAAGTCACACAGCTTCTAAGTGGCCAAGACTAAACTTGGGTGTTTCTCCATTGTACTGTCTTCTGATACTGTTTTCTCCATTCAGTTTATATTCAAAGCATCTTTCAGTTCTATGCTTTTCTTTGGATCCCCACTCATGCTTTTTAAATTAATACTATGTTCAGCTATCTTATAGATTATGGAAAAAATTTCCTCTAGACTTACCTAACACCATCTCACCATACCTCATTCTCAATTCACTTTCCAAAATAAGTAATCATTCTGAAAGGCCAGTCTGATTATATAACTCAATGTTTTAAAATCCCTCAGTGGCTCCCGACTGTCACCAAGATAAAATATAAACATGTAACTTACAAAAACTCTCATTTATTTAAGTTTTTTCCATTTTCATCTCATATAAGTCACTCCATTTGTTAAATATTGTATACTTATTGTGTTGCAAGTATTTTTCATTCAGTTTCATTTTTAATTAAACTTAAATTAAATTTTATTAAAAGTTCAGTTTAAACTTTCATTCAGTTTAATATGTGTAAAACTGATATTTTAAAATGTAATATCCAAATTATTACATGTTTACATATGGTGATAACTATTTTAAAGGAAAATAACAAGGTTCTCTAAAGAGGTTAACAATAAGGGTCTAATTTAAACTGGATTTTCAGGAGATGCTTCTTCTTGGAAGAATCATTTAATTTGAGACACTCAGGGTGAATAGGAATTAGCCAAAGATTCCAGGGAAGATATTTCAAGCAGGGGAAATAGCCAGAGCAGAGAAGAGATTGGTGTCTTTAGGGAACAGAGATAAGGGTAAGGGGGGTAGAGCCCAGTGAACAAGGGGAGAGTAAGAAGGGAGTAAATATGGGACCTACAGATACTACACTTTACAGTTACTAAACAAGGTACAGTAGCGCTCTCTCTCTCTCTCTCTCTCTCTCTCTCTCTGTCCCTCCCTTCCTTTCTCTCTCCCTCCTCTTGTCCTTTGCACTTTCTATTTCCTCTATTTTAAACTAGATATTCTATTTCCATAGAAGTCATTTTTACCACTTTTTGATAACTGACTTCACTTCATTCTCTAGGACACAGAATAAATGTTATTTGGAAAGTGTATTAGTCACAACAGGCTGAATGCTATAACAAACAACTTCAAAATCTCTGTGTTTAACATAATAAAGTCTATTTTTCTCTAATAAAAATCCAATGTACATGGCCCGGGATAGACATTTCTTCTGAGGGCCTTTCTTCTTAGTGGTGACTCATGGACTTGACCGACTCCAGATTACATCTTCAGGACAGTAACCACTATAATATATATTTTAAGGGTCTTGAAAGTATCTGCAAGTAAAATAATACTATTTAAACTCAAAATCCTTTAACTCCAAACCTAACAATTCATGAAATCTCAATACATTTGAATGATAATTACAAATTTTCAAATTGTTGATAACTTAGATGCCTTAGGCAACAGTTTCCATTACTATAGGCTCATTATGAAAATATATCTAATCACTATATAATTTTAAGATTTATTTTCTTGAGATATTGCTTATAATGATTGGCTCACCATAGTTCACCTCAAACTTCTAAATAAAAACGTTGTTCTTCTTCCATAATCGCCCCATAGAAATATGAATTGCATTTCTGATTTATTGTAAGTATAATGGTCCATATTGCTTTCTATCTAAAAAAAAATATGGAAGGCTCTAGTCTTAAAATGATAATTAAGACAAACATATGTACTACTTTGTTTAATAGAGTACTATCTAAGAAACAGAAAAGATGAAAATGGACTGCTTAAAATGACTTTCTGCCATGTATCTTTCGAACAGAACATTTACATAGGCAAAATATTTTTGATAGTAGTTGCATTTTTTAATTGAAATGAAAAAAATATCCTTTAAATTTACCAGTCTCAAAAGCATTATGCTCACTGTTTTATAACATTTTCATTCTGTAGAATACATTTTTTTTTTGGTAAACAAAGATTTTTTCCTACTGAACTTCCAGTGATATCTGAAAAACATAATTACAGTTCTGTTATCACACATATTAAATTCTCATTTTTTTAAAATAATGCTCACAGTTCTAAAATTTTTTCTTGTTAACATATGTTTTCTTTGTAATGCATTAATGCAATTTGCTGGCAGCTTTTTCTTGGACTTTGAATTTGTGATTTTAAAAAGGCAAATATAGCAATTAACAGCCCAGTAGAAATCCCTCATCAAATTAAAATCAGCTGGCAAATTTAGACCATAGCTAATTAACTGTGCTCTTAAGAATTTTTTCTGAGAAATGAACTCAATTTAAACTAAAATTAATTAAATTAAAATATATTCTAAAATCTTATAGATCAAAACCCATTAATTTCAGTTTAGCTGGTTCAGTCCAGCCAAGACTTGTCTTCTGACCTGATGTACCTCTCACCCCAAGCAGTTATGAAGTTAGCATTACAGAGGACAAGGATTATCCACTAAAATGTGTCAGATACCGTTAACTTGGCCTAATAAAGTTATATGTAGTGTTGTTATAACTCAAGCATAAATAAAAGTGAAAAAAACAGAGTAGTTTTTTCTTTCTAAAGTAGTGTCATTAAATGGGCATAGAGAAAAACGTTTCTACTTTCTCAAACTGATAATTGTTTTTGCTTCAAGTCTTCACTAGACTGGCCCCTACAGCAATTTTACTGTGTGTATTCAACAAAGAACATTTTGGGGTTGTGCTTTTTCCTTTATGTTACACACATCCTCTCCACACACTGACTTTTTTGTCGGTACTTTTCCCACTCTATAAGTTTTAGTCTGGCCACTGTTTAAAAGAAGAGAGAAAAAGAACCCACAACAACCTATTTTATCCAATTATTTAAAAAACTGTTATTATATGAAAGATTTTAAAAGTTCGGAAGGAAGAAAATAGTGATAAAATGTCGAAGACCAAGTCTTTTTATGAGAAACTCAGAGGGAGCTAAAAGACAATGGTAGGCTAATTAGTTAGAAACTGAAACAACTATATACAAGCAATTTTCATGTAAACAAAGAGCTTCAGGTGAGATATAGTGGGGGAATAGTTATTTTACTTATACCTCATAGTAACCATTATTGGTCATATAAATATAAGATGTTATTTTCCCAGGACAGCGCTGTTTATGCCTGTTATCTTAGTGAACTGAATAATTATTAACCGTGTCTTGGTTTGGACATAAAATTATATAACTTTTTAATTATAAGAGTCCTTTTGTGGGATATCGGTGTCCATATTTAGAGAACTCTGTTCAGTTGTAAGAAAGTCACATGTTGTGAGTTTCAAGAAAATAGGAGCAGTCATAAAATGCTCAGAAATATAGAATTAAGAATAGATTAAACTAGACTAGAGTAGACTAGAAGGAGTAACTCTTGAAGAGTAAAGGGAATTACACCTATTTACAGTTTTTTAAAAATCCTTTCATTGGACTAAGTGTAGGTTTGGGTAACACTTCTACAGATAAAACCGGCTAGCTTCGGTAAACTAGCATAGTGGTCTACAGAGCAAAGTTTTAAGAGAAACCTAGTTCTGCTGATGTTCAGTTTTACTTCACTTTTTCCGTTCTTCTTTTGTATCTGTTTCATAATGCATATAATAGTTCAATAGTATTCAATAAGTTTTAAATAAATGACTAAATATGTTTAAGGCATGATCACAAAATCTATACCTCTGGGCTAGGCAAACAAATTGGTATTGCCAAAGCACATCTAATAAATGCTGAATCTTTTTTATACGGGCCTCTCACTGTTGTGGTCTCTGGACACTCAGGCTTAGTGGCCATGGCTCACAGGTCTGGCCGCTCCGCGGCATGTGGGATCTTCCCGGACCGGGGCACGAACCCGTGTTCCCTGCATCGACAGGCGGACTCTCAACCACTGCGCCACCAGGGAAGCCCCATGCTGAATCTTTATTAGGCACTTTATTAGGCAGTATTATGGACACTAAGAGAACATAATCTTATCACAGTCTACAACTTAAAGGCTCCAGAACTCTATCTATAGCATTTTGACCATGTTATAGTATCATTACCAGTAGTATTATGTAAAAATAAGAACATGTCATATGCACAATGTTTTATTTTATTTTTCCACTGTTTGTGTTTGTCATGGTACCTAATATTCTTAGTTAAAAGTCACCTGAATAAATTTGCCTATGCAACAAAATACAAATTTTGTTGCCATGATCTAGCATGAGAAAGTTAAAGAGTAATCATTGTTCAGGATATTAACTTAAGTGCATAAAAAGTCATTAGCAGAATAACTAAAATTATGCAAAGTGTTTTAGTATGTAACATTACATCAGTGCATGCAACAATGCTGTTTAGGTTTGGCATACTAGATCTTTTAAAATTAACAATGTGGAAACATTACAACTTTAATTTTAAAACATCTCAAATTCCTGGCCATCTTGAATTTAAAGTCAGATTATACAAGACATATAGTGCATTTACTAACACATCTTTCAGGATGATTTTGAAATAGATGTTCAGACTATAGTGCTTATATATGTTGAATTTCTAGCTCTCTTGATGGAGAAATTACAAGTTTACAATTCTTGGTGCATGACAATTTTTCAGCATGTGAAGTTTCTATTTTTACTTTTAAAGGAATATAAAGTGTAACTCTTGAACACTTTAACTACAGATATGGTTTTTATTTTCAAATTATCAAACTAAATTTCTTTTAACATTGGCAGAATACTAGCACATAGAAGAGAGACCATCAGTGCATAATAATTCATTCTCTATTGCCAATATCATACCAAATACTGAAAACAAAGCAAGTAAAATCACATGAAACCAAACTTAAGAATGCATAATTTAGTGCCTACCACTACAGGATAGGTTTATATAGTTGCAAAATTAAGCCTAAGTATAATTTTTGTAGTCAATGTAGAAATTCTTTCTGTGAAAGTGGCAAAGGTCTGAGACAAGGGCCTCTGTATGAAAACTGACGTGATATAACTCAAATTCCTCATGACATCATGTTACTGATCCAGTGAGCATAAGAGTCCAAATCTCCATTTTAAAGGCTGAAGAAAAATATATTTGATTTTTTTTCTTTCAAGGCAAATTGAATAAAAGTACTATGAATAATTTATACCCATTCTAAACCTGTTTTGCCTTTCTTTCAATAGTCTAAATGAATAAAAAGATCATAAGCACTTTGCCCAAGAAAATATAAATCCATACAAAATTATTTGAATTATTTCAATCAAATATATTGTTTATTTTAATCACAATGCTATCATTATGATTAAAGTAGAAAAATATTAACACAATTAATATTATATGGTGCTACCATAAATAAGTTATTTTATAAATAAAGATATTTACAGCCGGAGGGGAAAAAATGATTTTTTTTATTTTCCTGAACTTATTTGTGCTTTGCTAAGACAAAAGCCTGTCAATATAAAATGATTTAATCACATACTAAGAGCAAAATTGGATAATGAGTCTGAAGTCTATGAAGTAAACACTGAGAGAAATATATAGAGATAAATTGATAAACACTAATTTCCTGGATTCTAAGACACATTGTTAATTAAAAATTTGTTCAGGAAAAACAAATAAGTAAAAAAGTGTTATAATTGTATATATATATATATATATTAATGATAGTAAGGTTCAAAAATATTAATATGTTGAAAAATATTCATCTTTGAATTGTGGAAATACTGTATATCTTTATATGTTTACTTGGGCCTCTGCTTTTTAGAAGCTCCTTGTATATAATGCTGTAGATTTGCATAGGTAAGTAGACTATCCTTCTTTTCTGGTGTGCACAGTGTATTTTATGATTTATTATTATTATACTCAAGTATAACCAAGAGATATGAGCTCTGATTCCGTCTGAGTGAATGACCTCACTTGGTAGATCTCTTGCCTTTTCTGAGTTACAGTGTGTAGTCTGCATTGAAGGAGCTATAAAATTCTAGCCTTACCTTCAGATCAGGGAAAGAGTGGTGGTGACAGAATTTAAGGCTAGATTTGCTCCTTTGGGAAATAAATCAATGTAATTTTTTGAGGGAGTCATGGCAGGCAAAGCACTCTGTCAGGTAATAAAGGAGCTCCTGGTCGAGGTAAGCAGTGAGCAATGAGAGCTGAAGGCTAGGCTGTCAGAGCAAGGAAATGAAGCACAGAGAAGGAGTTCACAGTAGAAGAGGGCAGAAGGGAGGGGGTGTACACTCTAAGCCAAGCAAACTTTCACCTGGCATAAGGGATGGGTGAATAATAGCAGGATCTAAGCCACAATTTGTTTACTGCTACTGGAAAGAGAATAGGAAGTGTAATAGTATAGCCAGAACCCTTGTAGGGGCCAAAAGCAACCTCTAACTCTAAAATACATTCTCAAAAAAAATAAAAATAAAAATAAAATAAAATAAAATACATTATCTGCACAATGGCAAATGAAAATAAAATTGTCAGAAATCCAATCATTTAATTTTCTTATGTAACTCCTAGGATATAAAAAAATTAAATATGTAATTTGTGATTTGATTTCAAGTGAACAAAGCAAAAAACTAGATATGTTGCCTTTTGGGGAGAGAGTATAGCAGTGCTTGGGTGAAAGATTTGAATTTACCCTGCCCTAAACCTACAGTATAATATTGCTTTGCAGAGTAAACAAGATTATATAATTAAATCATTTAACACAGTGATCAACACATACTAAATACTTTTAAAATATTTTAAATATTGACCTCCAAAATAATAATTTAAACTCAAAATATGACTTTATTTCAAAAATAAAGTTCAAGAAGCTGGACTAGGTACAGTGGGAATCAAAGATGACCACGTCTCTGCCATCCAGGAGTTGACAACTTTTTGGTTGAGATTTTGCAACTGAAGTTTTGCTGTGGAAGCAATCTATTATGTAGTCTCTATGGAATCAAGAGCTAGGAGAGAGTTCCAGCATTCCAAAAAATCAAAAGGGAAACTTATGTAAATTCTGAACTTATTAAGGAGCGTTAACTATCAAGCAACTTGTTTGCAGCTAGTAATAACTTCCTTCTCTAAACTGTTATTTTATTTTCTAATCAAAATGAAACAATTGGTGAATCCCACTACCAGCAATGATAGGATAGCTTCTTTTGTACCAACCATCTAGTAAAAACAACCAGAAAACTTAGATTTTAAAAAAATAAAGGTATGTGTGAAGTTATTTGAGAACTACATAGACAGCAAAGACTTGAGGAACTAAAATTCAAGACAGAAGAATATCACAGAAAGGTGAGCTCAACATTGGTACCAAAGAATTCAAAGAAGCAGAAGAATAAAACATGATGAGGAGAAAAATCAGTACATTGAAACTGAATCTGAACTGACACAGATATTAGCCTTTGCAGACAAGGATGTTAAAAGTTACTACCATGTCCCCCATGATCCAAAAGTTAAGTAGAGGCATGTAGAGTGTTAAAAAATTAAATCAAGCCTCTAGAAATGAAAACTGGAGTGTCTGAGAGGAAAAATACACTAAATACATGTATTAAATCACTATTTTAATAAATACCCTAAAAATCTGTATTAAATCATTTACTTCAGCTCCTACTTTAAGAAACTAAAAAAAGAATAGCAAATGTAACTGTGGTAATCAGAAGTGGGGCGATAATAAAATCATAAAATATATCACTGAAACAAAAAGCCTAATAAGAGAGAAAAATCATTAAAATGAAAATATAGCCTTTTGAGATTAATAACATTGATAAACCTCTGGCTAGACCAATAAAAACAAAAAGAGAGAAGACATAAATTATGAATATTGTGAATGAAAAAAGTGGCATCTATACAGATTATGTGGTTATTAAAAGAGAAATAAGTACCTATCATTTAAAAACTTTATGTCAAAAAATTAAAAACATAGATGAAAGGGAATATTTGCTGACAGATACTTGTGTAGTCTTACGTCTATTAAATTCAATTATTTGTTAAAACATTTGTCAAACAATCAATCCAACAAAAGCAACTTCAGGTCCAGGCAATTTTCCTAATGAAACACACCTAAAAATCAAGGATGAAATAATCCCAATTCTACAAAAACTCTTCCAGAAAAATTGAAGAGAAGGAAATATTTCCTAATTTATTCTATGAGGCCAGCATCACCCTTATACCAAAGCCAAAGACATCACAAATAAAGAAAACTACAGACAGCTATCCTCCATGAACAATGATGCAAAAATTCTTAAGTTTTTGCAAAGTAAATGTTTAAAATTTTTGTATCAATACTTCAACACAACGGGGGGTTTATTATAGGAATACAAGTTTTTTTTTAACATTCAAAAATAAATTGATATAACTCACTGTATTAACCAGCTTAAGAGTAAAAAGCTAATGAACATCTCAATAGATATAGAAAAACCACTTGACAAAAGGTAACATCCATTTCTTTTAGAAACAGTGAAGTAGGAAGTGAAATAAGCTTCCTCGAACTAATTTAAAATCATCTAAAAACATACAGCTAACTTCATGTTTAATAGTAAAAGATAGAATGTTTTTTAAGATTAGGAAGAAGACTGGGATATCTATTCTCACAATTTCTCTTCAACATTGCACTAGAGGTCTTTGAGAGTACAGTAAGCAGGGAAAAAATTATATTCAAAGTTGTGAAAATTAACAAAGAGAAACCTCAATAAAATGGAGATGGACACCAGAATTGGGAGCTCTCATGAAGTACAACCCAGTGTCTAATTATAGGAATAATTGTCCATTATAGACCCTATCAGAAGAACCATCAATAGGAAAGAATCATCAGTTATAGGTCCCAACAGGAGAAGATGTACATTGCATCTCCTACAAGGAATCCAATACCCCAGTAACTCAGTCAATGAGAAACTGTCGTCACCCTGAACACTCACTTTTCTCTGATGGAATTTTGTTCCAAACAACCCCTCCCAACTTCCTTTTTTTCTCTATAAATTAATGTTTTTCTCCATTCTTTGTTGGACTTGCCTATGACTTTTGCTATAGCTTGCCTGTTCTGAATTGCCATTCCTCTGTTATTCCTGAATAAATTCATTTTTGCTGGTAAAATAACTGACTTTTTATTTTTTAAGGTCAACAAAGTTTGAAAGAGAAGAAACAAAACTCTCTGTTTAAAGACAATATGGTCATCTATGTGGATGAAATGTACAAAAAAAAAAAAAAACCCTTCCAGAATGTATAAGAAAATTTATCAAGTATATAAGACCAATATTTATAAAAGCAAGTGTACTTTTATATATTAGCAATAAACAATCAAAATTGAGATTTAAAAAAATACTAATTACAGTGCTACAAAAATATTAAATAGATACTTAGAAATAAATCTGATGAAGATTAACACAATTCAAGAAAAAATTATAAAGAATTTCTTGGTTGTTATTAACAAGTTGTTTCTAAAATATGTAGGGGACTCCAAAGACGTTAAGATAGTTAAAACAATTTTGAAAAAGAAGAATGAAGTTAGGGAGCTAGAAATATCCTATGTCAAGAATTATTATAGGGCTTCCTTGGTGGCGCAGCGGTTGAGAGTCTGCCTGCCGATGCAGGGGACACGGGTTCATGCGCCGGTCCGGGAAGGTCCCACATGCCACGCAGCGGCTAGGCTCGTGAGCCATGGTCGCTGAGCCTGCGCGTCCGGAGCCTGTGCTCCACAACGGGAGAGGCCACAACAGTGAGAGTCCCGTGTACTGCAAAACATGAATTATTATAAAGCCTCAGTAATCAAGACTTTGTGATATTGGCATAAAGACATATTAATAGACGGATGAAAACACACACACATTATCAAATGTTTGACAAGGCTACAAAGGCAATTCAGTGAAGAAAGGACCATTTTTTCAAAACAAGTTGCTAGAACAAGTGGTTCTTCATTAGGAAACAAAAATAAACTATGTCAAAAATTGATTAAAAGATAAAATGGACTGAAAAGTAAAACCTAAAACTATAAAATTTCTAAATGAAAACATAGGAGAAGCATTGTTATGTCCATAGTTTTGGCAAAGATTTTTTAGATATAACACCAAAAGTATAATGCAAAAAAGAAAAAAATAATAATACACTGGACTTCATTAAAATTATGGATTTCTTCTTTTCAAAAGACTATAGTATATATTTGTTTTGTATGGCTTTGAAGAGAAGAAAAGATAAAAAGTAACAAGGACTAAAATTATGTCCTTTTTAGCAGACAACAAAAGCACACCAGAAGAACATGACTTAGAAAAAAAGCTAAAAGGCATAAGAGAGTGCTATATGAAACAAATAATAACATAACTCAGAATTAGAAAAACTCAGAAATAAGATACCAGAACTTAGAAAATATTTATATATTAAAGGGAAAAAATAGTATCTGCAATGAAGACTAAACTAAAAAGAAACCAAGAACAAATAAGCACAACTGATAACACTTTAAAATCAATTAACAATGAAAAAGAAGAAAAAAATAAAATTTATAAGAAGTGGAGAAAAAGATAAAGTATTTGAGGGAAATTGACAAATACTGAATATGGACAAAGAAGATCAAAAGACAGATAATAGGATTTTCTAAAAAGGAAAATCAAAGTGAGGGAAGAGAGCAAATTAAATTGTATTTCATGAAAAGTGTTCTGACAGAAATTAACACAAATTGATTTAATACATTATATAACTAAGAAAAAGTGATCCGCAAAGACCAACACCCAAACCTTCTAGCAAAATTACTATAATTTAGAGAAAAAGAAAATATCCTTTTGACATTTATGAAAAACAGCATATGTTTTATAAGACAAAAAAATAGGTTAGCATCAGTACTTTTGTCAACTTCTTAAGTCAGAAGGAAATGGAAGAACATACTTAAGGCACACAAGGAATTAAAATGTGAACTAAAGACTTTCTAAGTAAACAGATTTTCAAATATGAAAAGAATAGGCTTATCAACAAACATGAATGTAAGATATATTCTTGATATGTCTTTCCTGAAGATTCATCTACTAGAAAGTAAACTTCAAGCATTCAAAATTGTTAAAGAGACATGAAATTGAATACAAATTGTGAGTGTTAAATATATAATTAATTGTATAGTTCAGATTAAATCAAGGTTAAAGATGAGAATATTTTATATAATAGTTATATGCTCTGACAACATAGATATAGTGCGCCTATAAAAAATAGGAGGAGAAAGTGTACAGCATAAGAAAATAATAAATTCAGTAATTTTATTGTTAGTCTTAGACTGTTGCCTGTGTAAAACAAATAACTAATAATAGAATACTCTGATGCTATTATTCTCTCTACCTATAAAGCCAAGATTCACAGTGTGTAAGGAAAAGATATTGATAATAGAGGATGTTATGTAATCTTTTTAGTCTTAAATTGGAGGTATCTGTATGAATCCATGATGATTATATACACACACATATTTATGTATATATATAATATAAATATCTTTTTATATCTAAATATTATTTATATTTACATATAATTTATTTCTGTTATTTTTATACATATATTCGCTCCATCTAGAAACAGTATGCAACTGAGTAGCAATGATCATTCCCTGTACCTAGAGTGTTCTCTTAAAATATCATTGTTCACATACACACACACACAAAAACAGAGTTCCTTGGGGAAATGTCTGATTCTAGGATATGTCAAAATGAGAGTATAACATCTTGTTACACCAAAGAGCAAGAAAGAAATTACTACCAGAATCATTTCACAATGAATCCAGCTATGAAGAGAGAGAAACCAATGAGCTTCAAAAAAGGTAATAATTGCATAGATTGAAAGCCATCAAATAACTTAAATCCACAAATTCATAATATTATGATACAAACACTGGTCGATAAACTCACCTGAAGTGTTATTTAACCCTATGTCTTTTTTTCTGAGCTGGGAAGGATCAAAGACTAGGATTACCAATAACAGCACATGTGGTATCTTCAAGTTCTTGACCTCCACACAGCATTGTGGTCACAGACTAGTCAGATTTCTTACATGACAAACAGCATACTGTATAAATTGGTATAGTTTGAAAATCAATTGTCTAGCTGGTAAATCCTCTCAGATAGATCATTAGTTCATTAGGTACATTTTGTATGTGTCATACTGCTACAGGTAACAGTTGCTACATTGTCCACAGTCAAATAACAAGAGTCTTTTTTTATCTGCTGTTCTTCTAGTCATCTTGATGTCTTTTTTGTTTTTTCAGTTTCAGCTCATTGCCCAATCTCACAGCCAATACCAAATGTTTCAGGATTTTATTATGGCAGCCCTTCATTTCCAGGTATTAAATAACTGTTTTTCTCTCAGTTTAGAGACATAAAATAATAACTATTTTATTATATACAACTTTGGTGGGACAGAATCTTAGGAAAGGCATGGAAGATGGAGGCTTTGCTCTGTTTCATGATGATCAGAGTTTCAGTTTTGAAAGACTTGAAGACTATAGGTGACTTGACATCTTGGGATTGGAATCATGTGAAGGTTCATTTACTCATATGTCTGGTGCCTTGGTAGGGAAGACAGATTAGAATTGCTGACCAGAGCACCTGAAATGGCCTCTCTATGTGGTCTCACTTCTGACAGCACAGTGACTTCAAGGTAGTTAGACTTCTTAGTGGGTGGTGGCTTAGTGCTCCAAAACAAAGTGTTCCAGTGAGCAGGGCAAAAATGCATGCACTTTCTGCCTTAACTTTGTAAGTCATATAGTATCATTTCCACAACATACTTTTGGTTATAAGGAAATCGCAAGTCCACCATGTTCAAGGGAAAAAGACATAGACCCCACTTCTTATTGATAAAAATGTGATGGTCACATTGTAAATGAACATGTAGGATGAGGGTTATTGTGTGGCCAATCTTTGGAAAATACAACCTGTCACAGAAGCACACAGACATCACTTGTGTCCTGAGGAGAGAGGCACCACCACATAATAGTTCATGCACAGTATTTACGAAAACTGATCAAAATCTGTCTTATTAAACATATCTCTTCACATTTCAATAGGCTGAAAATGTACAGACTATCTGACTACAACAAAATCAAATTAGAAATCAATAATAGAAAAACAAAAATTTTCCAAATATTTGTAAATTTAAAACATGCGACTAACTTATCAAGATTAGACATTACTCGAAATGAACAGTAGTGAAGATATGTCATACCAAAAATATCAAAGACAATTCTTAGAAAGAAATATGTAATGTATACTACAAAATCCTGCAGATTTTTCTAGATATTGGCAAACAAATTCCAAAATGTACATGGAAATGCAAAGGACCTAGAATCTAGAATAGGAAAGGAAATCTTTAAAAGAACAAAACTGGAAGACTTACTAACCATAAAATTTATTTTCAAACTATAGCAATTTATACAGTATGCTGTTTGTACAAAGATAAATATTTTAATGGCAGGGAATACAGTTTCCAGAAACAGACCCACACATACATGGTAACCTGATTTATGACAAAGCCACCTCCACAATTCAGTGGGGGAAATGATTTTCTTTTCAATAAATGGTGGTGGGTCAATTGAATATTCATATGGAAATAAAATGGACCCTGACCCTACACAAACCATACACAAAAATTAATTTCAGATGGATTGTAGAAATAAATATAAAATCTAAAATAGTAAAGATTAAAGAAGAAAACAGAGGAGAACATTTTCATGAACTTAGAGTTAATATTAAATGGTATAATATAACATCACTAACAATAAAACAAATATTTGTAAAAATGTAGTTCATGAACATTTAGAACTTATTTTCATCAAATGCACAATAAGAGGGGAAGGTCAAGCCACAGAGTTAGTAGAGATATTTGCAATGCATCATTCAACAAATGATTCATTCCAGACTATGTAACAGGTCTTACAAATCAAAACCAAAAAGACAAAGAAGAGAACAAAATGATGGGTAAGAGTCATGAAAATACACTTTATGAAAGATATCCAAATGGAAATAATCATATGAAAAGGTACTTTATAATATTAGTTATCAGTGAAATAGAAGCACAACCATAATGTGATATCCCAAGAATCCTATGAGAATCGCAACCAGAATTTCAAGTATTGTGGAGGACGTGGAGCAACTGAAACTCTCAGCAATTTCGGGTAAGAATGTATATTTGTAATCCACATTGATAAACGATGTGGAGAGTATCTACTATAGCTAAAAATGTATTACCCTGTAATCTAGCAATTTCAGTCGTAGGAAAAACCTGAACATAAATAAGCACATGTGTTCATTCCATGAAAGTTGTATTCTTAATAATAAGAAACTGGAACTAATTCAAATACACGTCAGGTGTACAATGGATAAATAAGTCATGGAGAATTCATACAGTAGATACTCAAGAGCAATGGGTGGGCAGGAAGAACTGAAGCTACATGCAGGACATAGATGAATCTTATAAACCTAATATTTAGGAAAAGAGGTTAGACATGAAAGAGTGCACTGATATACATGAAGTTACAAAGCATGAATATAGAGTAATAGAACTCAGAACTGTGTTTCTGGGATGGGAGGGAATAATGGCTTTCTGGGATATTGGAACCCTTCTGTAACTTGATTTTGGTGGTGGTTACAGAGGTATATACATATGTTAAAATCAATGAGCTGTACCCTTAGTATTTGCTCACTTTATTCCATATAATAGGTATATATCTTAGAAAAAATTTGTATGTGTTCATTAGGAAAAATATACTAGAATGTTCAAAGCAGCCTTAAATGTTTATCAAGAAAATAACTAAATTGTCACTTATTTTTTACATGAGCCATAAATATACAAATAAAGAAATGAGAGTTATGCATAACTAAAATTAGAAATTGTGGACTTCAAAGTTGCAGGTTTGAGGGTTGCAGAAGGATACTTACTTGTACTATGATACACTTGTGGTACCACTTACTTTATACAAATTAGAACCATGCAATACAGAATTACATATTCATGTAGTAAAATTATAAAGCAATAAATAGTGAGTAACAAGATCAGACCAATATTTTGGAAGGCTATTTTGTAGCAATTTAGATTATGGATTGGATACGAGATATTACTAAAAGACAATGGGGGGAAGAGGCATTGATTAAGAGGGTAAAAAGTTGATGAGAAGAAGATTAATAAGAATATATTCAATGGGAATGGAAAAAGAGGAGAGACTCATAAAATATTTCAGCAGGAGATCAATAGAATCTGTTAATCCATTTGAAATTGAAGGCAAAAAAAGAGGTAATGTATATTTATGAAATATATACGCTTTATATGCCCAGCCTCTATGCCAGGTGTTTTACATATGCTATGCCATTTAATCCTGATAATAGCCTTGTGTGATACACATATTTATTTTTATTTTACAAATGAAAAAAAAAATGATTCTCTTGCAGGTTATTTAATTTGTCCAAGGTCAAATGACAGGGAAATGGTGATGCCTTATTCAAAGCCAGGTGTGTTTGTTTCAAAGATCATGCTCTTTTCACTTCAATATGAATCCTAATACATCTCATAGCATTTGAACATTGCTGCCTTGGTGAATGCTGATGCCATTAATTGAAATAGGGAATTCAGAATATTAGCTTGTTCTATAATATATAGAAGGGGAAGCTGATTGTTAGACATGTTTTAATTCTGCAAACTGAATGTCCTCTAAGTTAAAAGTAAAGGTCTAGAGCTGTGCTATCCAATAGAGTGGTCTCTGGTCACATGTGGATATTTAAATTTACATTAATTAAAACCAAGTAAAATTAAAAATTTCAGCTCCTCCTTCACAATAGTCACATTGCGAACACTTTGAAAGTCACACGTAGATAATGGCTGCCATACTGGACACCAGAGTTGTTCAACATTTTCATGGAAAAGTGTATTGGATAGTGCTGTGATCTAAAGTGATCATAGAGCTTGGATCCAGCAGTCATCTCTATGTTAGAAAAGAATATATAACTATGAACACAATTATTATAATAATATCTCCCATTTATTAATTAAAGGTCTTGGCATGTGTCAATAATTTTGGACCGATTATGTTATTTATCCTTACTGAAACTTTCTGAAGTCAACACACATATCATTACATGTGAAGAATGTGAAAGAGACAAAAGGTTACACAAACTTTCAAGAAAAAAATTTAGAAAGAATTTATATATATATATAAATTTAAATTTATATCATATATATATATGATATATATATATAATATATTATATATATATTATATATATATAAATTTAAATTTATATAAATTTATATATATTTATATATATAAAAATATCTATATAAATATAAATTTATATATAAATTTATATATAAATATAAATTTATATGATATATTTTTATATATTTTATATATTTTTATATATTTTATATATATTTATATATTTTATATAAATATAAAATTTATATATTTTATATATTTTTAAATATATAAAATATATAAAATATATAAATTTTATATATTTTTAAATTTATATATTTTTAAATATGATATATATTTATATGATATAAATTTAAATGATATATATTTATATGATATAAATTTAAATTTAAATTTAAATTTTTATATATTTTATATATTTTTTATATATTTTATATATTTTATATATTTTATATATTTTTAAATATATAAAATATATAAAATATATAAAATATATAAATTTTATATATTTTTAAATTTATATATTTTTAAATATGATATATATTTATATGATATAAATTTAAATTTAAATTTATATCATATATATATATGATATATATATATTATATATGATAAATTTATATATGATAAATTTAAATAAATAGCTAAAAGAGAATATCATAAATGAAGCTGAAAGAAAAGTTCTTTTTCAAAAAGGGGTGGTCCTCAAAGTCAAACGTTGTAAAGATATTAAGTATTCAAGCAAGTTCTAGATAAAGAAGGAGCTGTTGGATTTAGCATTGAGGGATCTCTAATGATCTTAGAGAGGGTCTTTCAGTAGAAGCTTGAGTAAGCTAGTGGGAGTAGATTACATCTTCCAGAAGCTTTCCTATGAGTACAAAAGAGGTAGTGGCTAAAGTAAAGGGGAGGTTGGAAGACAGGTTGCTTGTTTGTTTTTGTTTCTTTTTTTTTTTTTTTTAGTGCATGGACATCATTGAAAATAGTTGTAGTTGGAAGGTTAAAAAGTTAGTGGAAGATGAATTAACTATTCAACAAGGAATTGACCATTAATGGTATGAGACCTTGGGGGAAGTAAAAGCTGCAACAAGGGACCAGCTGGGTTTAGAACAGAATAGATCCATCTTCCCATAAGAAAGAAAGGGAAATGATAGATGAAAGTATGGGTACTTTGAGAAGGAGAAGGGCTTGCTTTTTATGAGTGTATTTTCACAAAAACTGTCTTTATTGGAGTCTAGGAATTGTCTCTACCTTATATAATCTTCTCTGAGAAATCTTCCCTGTTGTCTCCCCAAACGAGGTTCACACTCCTCCAGGTTATTTCTAGGGCACTCAAATGCCTCCAGTTGTATGGAGAGCACCCCAGTGACTCTCACTATGCCCAGCAATAAGTCTTATTTTAATGATGGGATGAATGAGCCCTCTTGGGGATGGAATGAACTTTATTATTGTTGTCACCACCATGAGGGTAAAGCAGAGTTAGAGATTAATAATTAATAACTTAGATCTATTTAACCTTCCTAGATGTTGCTGTTCAAAGTTGAAGTGAAAGTGAGGAAATATGGATTATGTATTGGCAATTTTCAAAGGATGAAATTCACTTCTATCTCACTTGGTCTTTCAGGATGTACATGTGTATGATTTTGTGCCTTGGCATAAACACGCACTCGTATGCATGCACACACACTGTGTCATTACCAAATGCGATTTGGTGTTTGGATTCATAACACTGAGTCAAATTTTCTAGTGGATAAACAATAACAAGAGATTGTGGATATATGCAATTAACATATGAAAACCTTACCTTAATGATGTAGAGCTCCATAATATCTCAGAGATAAAATGTTTAGAAATTACCTAGTTATATAATTTTATTCCATATGTGAGGCATAAGATTTAGAGAAGTACATAACCTGTTGAAAAATCATAGAGATAGTGGTTAATTTTTAAGCATGGGTCACTGTGTGACATATTTAAGCAGAGTTCCATCCTAACATAAAGGCAAGTAGTGAGTGATAGCTGTGTTCTAGAAAAGGAATTTTCTGAACTATTTATTTTGTGATGGTTGATAATATATATCATATTTTATTCTTATAATGTGGTCAAAAATCTGCACTAACAAAAGAAGGAATAATCTTTTTTTTCTCAGAATATTTCTTGATTTAATTGAAATTCATCTTTTCCATTCAAAAGCATGAGATATTTAATATAATACTCAAGCTTTCTCCCAAATAATCTTTGTATACTAATCATTGCACCTATATTTTTAAATTAAGAAAAAGTCATTAGTTTTACCTCGAAGTACTTTAAAAGCTTTTTTGGTATACTTTACACTTATATAGGAATTATAAACAAAAGAAAACAATGTAAAATACTTCTCTAATTTAATATCCACCTGTGTTAGAGAAAGGTATTGCCATAACTTTGTGTTTCCATCGTATTCAGACACTCTTCAATCACAGCACAGAATGTATGACTTTCTAAATTATGCCCAGAATGTAACTTACATGTATTTTAGAAAATGTTCAGTAATTTTAAAGATTTATAGAAAAGACACTACGAAGAAATTATTCTGTTGATACTTAGAGATTGTTTTTAATTCTACATTAAAATAAATTAAAATTTTATTTTTTAATAAAAAAGTTATTAAATTTTTAATAAATAAAAGTGTGTAAATGATAATTTCTCCATAAATTTTTTGGTACTTCCTTCCTAAATATCGACAGTGATAAACCAATGTTGTTGCAAATCATCTAAAATATGCCATCTTAAGCCTGATAACATGCCTTATTCAAAACAACTTCAATTTTTTGCACTTGTTTTCATGAATATTAGAAAATTTGTCTCACCATCTCATCTCTTCAATGACAATAAAATCCAAGAAATAACTTTAATTAATAAAGTTTCTGATATTTATACAATTATATTACACAATTTAACAAGAGCTACATCTTTCCATCAATGTTTCATCTTTTATTAATGAGTATTTTGAGGAGACACTGATCTGATTTACAATATTCTGAAACATGTTGGTATTTACTATTCCAAAATTTGAAATTGCAAAGACATGGGAATCAACTCATAAACTCACAAATTAATATCATCTTTATCCTTCCTTTTTGGACTGAATTGTGGAAAGGTTTGTTGACTAGCGGTTCAAACATCAATGACTTTCCCTGTAGGCAAGGAAGCAAGAATCCAAGTTGAAGCCTTCTGCTGGTGGAGATAGAGAAAATAGCAAAAGCTTTTGTCTGTTTCAGAATGGAAAAAACAAAACAAAACAAAACCTGCAGTACTTGAAGAATTCCAAATTAATAGCTTGATTCTCCATCAAAACAGTTGCCCAAATTCTGAAACTGTGGAATGGAAGATTAAAAATCTAACCCAAAGCCTCTGAAAAGCAAAGCAGATTATCAGACATTCTCAAAATGCTGAGAAACGATCATTAAAATTCAAGTTATACTGGTAGAGGGACTATAGTGAAAACAATAGGCTCTCATCTGAAAGCCCTGGAGATCTATGCCTCAAAAATGAGGCAAACCAAAGGTAAACGGAGTCATACCAAAACTGTGGTCCAGTTTAGAATCAACATAATCCCTGATTTGATTAAGCTTATAGTGCCCACATCTATCTGCCACTAGAGGAAAGGCTAGATCCTCTTTGGAGGAATTTAACATTATTTGGAGTGATATTTTTTTTTTTTTGTAAATAAAATATATGCCATTCAGTGAAAATTACAAGTCATTTACAAGTTTTTATCATTAACAGGAAATTAGACCAAATGACCAAAGACCAAGAGAAATAACAAGAGATGAAAATATTGGTGTTATCCAAAAGGATTTTATAATAATGATTTGTATATTCTAAAATAGAGGTAATGAGACAAAAACAATTTTTTAATGGATAATTTCACCAAATATTCAGAATCTATAAAAATAATCAAAGGGAGTTCTAGGATAGAAAATCAGATTAATGAACTTGATTCTAGGACTGAAAATCAAATAAATGAACTTGAAGCCTCAATACATGGTTTTAACAATTTTGTAGTGAATAAACAATAGCAAAGGAGTGTGAGTATATGCAATTAACATATAAAAAACCTTACCTTAATGACATAGAGTTCAATAGTATCTCAGAGATAAAATGTTTAGAAATTAACTAATTATGTCACTTTAGTCCATAAATGAGGAATAAGATTTAGAGAAGTATGTAACCTATTGAAAAATCATACAGATAGTGGTTATATATGGGTTTAGCAACTAAGGTAAAATAAAAGTCAAGATTGTTAGATTTGAAAATGGGTCAATAAAAAATTTGTAAACTGAAAACAGAGGGAAAAAATGAAAAATAGAGGTGAGAGCATAATACCTATAAATGACTCAGTCAATTATTCTAGCTTGAATGTTGATGATGTCTCAGAAATACAGAAAGAGACAAAATCGACCTTTGAAAAGTTGATCAAAGATTTTTCAAAATGAGGAAAGATATATACCCATAGATGATAAGCAGGATAAATACAAAAAGCATCATGCCTACCATAGTCAAATTACTGAAACATAAAGACAAGAAAGAGATAAAGCCAAAGAAAAATGAGAAATAATAAGACTGAGAGTTGACCTCTCACCAAAAACAATGGAAGTTGGGGAAAAATGATATATTTAAAATACTGAATCCAACAACTACCAACATAACATTATGCAGTTGGAGAAAATAGTTTAAAAATTAGGGCAAAATAAAGACACGTTCAGATAAATCACAGCTAAGAAAATCACTAGTAGCTCTTCTTTACAAGAAATATTAAAAGAACTCCCTTACGCCAAAGAACAATGATCCCTGAGAGAAACAGTGCAGTGTGAGATATAATAAATATTGACTGTACAAAACAATAATCATACTATCTCCTGGAGTTTAAAACATATGAGAAAACAAAACAAAAAAAAACCCCAAAACAAAACAAACAAAAAAAAACCCAAAGCCCTGATCTCAGTAATGCAAAACATAGAAAGGAAGTAAGCAGAGTTAAAGTATTCTGAGGTATGAGCATTATTGGCAAAGTAGTAAAAATAATAACATTTCCAAACCTTAATGAGTTACAAATGCATGGTTTAATATTTGGGATAAACATTAAAATAATAATAAAAAGAATGTAATTAACATGTTAGTAGAGGAAAAGCAAAAATGTTATAATACCTTGTGTTATACAAAGGAAATCAAGGAACCAGACAAGAAAGTGGGTAAAATAGATGTGAAAAATGGAAAACATATAGTAGGATGACTGATATAAATGCAAACACATTAATGATTATTGGTAAATGGATTGAATACTCCAAATAAAAGACAAACATTGTCATAATAGATAAAATAAAAACCCAAGGATTTAATGCTTATAAAAGACACGTTAATTATAAAAATAGAGATTGAGTGAGTGATAAGATGGAAAAAAATAGCAAACACTGGTAGAAGAACATTTAGAGTAATTTCAGAAAAAGAAAACTTAAAGGAAGGCAACATGGAGATAAAAAGGGACATTTCATAATGACTTATAAACCACCATGAAGAGATCAAAATTTTAAATTTGTGCACATCCAATAACATGTACACAATCACTCCAAGCTAAGTTCAAAACCTGGCATACAAGAATTATGCAATAAATGGCACCTGATTTTGAAATTCATTGATAAAAGAGAAATAACCATTATTACTCTGTTAGCCCACATTTCATTTTATTTATCTATTCACTCACTTATTTATTCACAAGATAGCAATTGAATGTATACTATCTTCCAAGTACTGTGCACTGAGTGGACAAACAGATCTGTATTTTGCATTCACAGAATTTACTGTCAGAGCAGGAGATGGATATTTAAAATGCACAGCTAAATTCATATAGAATTATTCTGTGAGGTATGATTTATAGACAAATATTATAAGAGGAAATAATGGCAAATATCTGTTAACCCTATTATGTGAAGTCTCATCGTAAGGCCTGGTGTGTTGCAGTTGGTCAATGATAATTATTGTGAAATTTAAAAGTTATTAACACGTTTTAACATTCAATAAGCAGCATTATTTTTCACAATTTGTTTTTTCTTGTTTACATACTGATCATAAATACACCACAAATCTCCCATTAAATTCCATGTGTATAAAATATGGGAGCACGGAAATATTCTCCAGTGGAACTTCCACAGAGTATGTTTACATTTAATTAATGACTTTGACAATAATTTAAAATTCAGAACTCTGAAGTTTTTCTAATATGAGTTATGGTAGAATTCATAAATTTAAATATTTACATGATTATTTTTATTTTTTGTATGAATTTGATCAGCCTATAAGAAAATAGGTATGAATCAAAAGGCTCACATTTCTTTTTCTACAGAACAAAAAAGGAAGGATTGAAAAGTCATATTTATAATTTCTAAGCTGTGATATTATGTGGTTGTTTTTTTAATATCTAAAAATTTGTCAGGGATGTGAGACAGTAAACCCCAAACAATCCCCACACAAAAACAAAATGTGTGCTCTAGCAGTGCACAAAATACCACCGGAAGTTACACATTTCTTGGCTTGCAAACCAAACCATTATTGAATTTTTTTTAATTTAAAGAGACTCTATGCTTCATGTTTAAACTATTTTTACATACTCTCCTATTGCAAATGTATTTTTCCCTTGCAAAATTCATCAGAAGTGGAAATTGATCATTTTATTTTGTGCTGTCTCTTCAGTTTGATCTAAGTTCCATCAGGAAAGGAATTGTTTTGTCTGTTTGGTTTCCTGTCATAACTCTCTAGGGTCTTAAGAGGTACCTGGCACATTGCAAGTGACAACACATATTTGTTGGGTAAGCAAAATGAATGAATGAATAAATTACTATTACATTTACATAATAATTTTATTTGGATATATCACATAAATATGAATATATATATTTGAAAATTATGGAACAAAATCATAGTATGAATGAAAAGCGACCTGTGAGGAAAGTAACAGATTCAGAAATATTTGTGGTTCTAAGTGAATGGTACTACTCAGACTGTTTTCTTAAAAATAGAGTGCACAGTTCATATAAGGAAATATAAACAAAAGACACTACATAACCATGGAGATACTATTTTAAAGAGCCTACCTGTTGCCAGTGTATATATTTCTAGTCTTTATTTGAATAAGGTGTTATGGTTTCTTTGATGGATGTCATCAACTCTGCATATGCATATATATGTGTGTGTACATATATATTTTCAGATAAACAGATACAACAGTATATGGGTAACACCTATGAGAAGAAAATATTGTGAATGAGCTACTTTTAAGAATATATATCATTTCTCTGAATTTATAGAAAAAAATACAATCTCCACACACCACCAGTAAGATTTTCCACTGTTGCTCAAACAAAATGGAATTCATTTGCACCTAGCAGTTCATGCATGAACTGAATTCTTTTCTAATTATCAGAAGCTATGATATTTTCAAGTAAATGTTAGACTAACCTGTATTAAAAGCTTCTCAGGGATTTATTACTATTAATCTAAAGTAATATTGTAGAGGATTTATATCATGAGTATATTTTGTAAAAGTAAAGATTACCTTGTCAACTGTAGTGCTTCGATTTTCCTCTGTAAAAGTTACTGTGAGTTTTAACTTTCTAATTTTGTAGACTTCAGTACAAAGGATACCACATTATATAGAATAGTATAGTACAAAGAATAAACATTCTTGATTATTCATCATGCTGCTACAAGCTTTACTGTAGCTTTATTAATACTTTCTTAATTTAATCTCGAACTGTAAAGAAAGAAAGAACAATATTGTAATGTGATCATAGGAACATTTTCATGGCTAGTGTCAGTTTCTCTTAGGGGAAGTCCAATATATTCTGTCAAAGAATTTCCTGGTGTGATAGTTAAAAAAAAACAATAAACCTAACACACTAAAATAAAACAGAAACAGAAAATCTTGTAATAGATTGAATGAGAATTTCTATTTCTGGGAAAATTAGACATGTTCTGTGGGGACAACAATCTGAGTTTGGCATATATTTGGTTTAAAGTATGATCTTTGTCTGAGTCAACACTTATTGGATGTCTACTCATGCAGAAGAACACTGTACTAGTTGCTGAGAATATACAGAGGGACAGAAGACCTGGTCCCTGCCCTTGGACGAGCTTACTAAATAAATGGATCATTGGTTTTACCCACAGGGCAGAGGGAAGACCAAGACTAATGAATAAAACACAATTTTTCCAAAATTCTATTAAATCTTATAGTATTTTAAGAGTCAAATATAGTATAACTGAATAAATTTGGCCTTGAAGTTAGAAGTCCTAGATTTGAAATTCTAACCTTCAGCTTATCAGCTATGTGACCTTAACAAAGTTAAAACCACCTCTCTGAATGCTTCTGTTCACTTGTAAAATGATGACATTGAGATTATATTTCTGATGTATGGAAGTTTCCAATAACATTCTTGTAGGACATGTTAGGTACTTATTTGAATAAATGTTCAATGTTTGCATGTTTAGTATATTACCAATGATTCTAGAAGTATAATAGATTAGATCAATATTCAGAAGAGAGAACTTGACAACATGAGTTTGAACAATTTTGCCTTCTGTAATATTTAGGTTGATGGTTCTGTTGTGAAGTAGGATTTGTCTCTCATACTAAACTTTGCAGCAAGGTTTTTCTATGCTAAGTAGAAGTAATCAGGTAAGTTCCTAATTAAAGATTTGATGTCTAGAGAGAAAAAAACAGAAGATCAATACTTCAGCCCTGTATAACAAGCTCAAATATACAGATGCTTCCGAAAGTTCAATCTCTCAAAACTTTCCAACTCCAAAATATGATGGAATATTATTAAATTTGGTACCACTATGATGATTTTCTAGGGAATGAGATGACTTTGCAACAAAACTTTAATCCATGAAGTTAACCTGGAGAAAAGGGGATCTTACTTTGTATTTAGCTTCTACATATGTAATATTTGCTTCAACTTGCATCTCATTAATTATAGTGTTTCATGGACACATTCAATTACTACTCACAGTGATATTTTAGTAGTTAAACTTAATAGAGCCTGAATTTGAAACCTGAATTCTTCAAAATATCTGTCTATACATCTGGAAAATATTCTAACTATATATCCCAATACCCAATGAAAGAAGCAAAGTAAGTTTGAAGCCAAAGAAAGTGCTTAAATCATTCAGCCACTTATTATTAGATGACAAATATCACACATCATATGGAGACAATAATTCTGACCTATCTCAAGAAATTGTGAGGACAAGCCTAAAGCACAGAACTGCATGCTTGCAAAATATGAAGCAGCTATACTGATTACATACACACACACACACACACACACACACACACACACACACGAGTACTATGTATCTGTGCAGCCTTCAATGTCCAAGTCTTCTCTTCCTGGAATCTTCTATGATTGGCCTAAAATGTAGGCTCAGACTCAGAAAATAATAGAGCAGTGCAGGGTAGCACAATTAGATTGTAAAAGTAGAACCATGTTCAGAATAGGAAGCAGATACATCCTCTGAGAAAAACAAAAAGAATGTGAACTCTTGTCAGCAGCAAATTAATCAATCTCTTTCTTCTTAAAAGGGTTATGTTAAAACTATATCTAGCATAGTTAGTAAAATACTAAATTTGAATAGATTGCAAGTTTAAAGGGAATACTTCTAGACAATTCTAAGAGAACCAGATTTTTCTTTTCTCTAAATAGATTAATAGTATTGCAAATATGATACTGCTGCCAGGCTTTGGGGAAAAGTCTTTGTTTTCTTGAGCTGATAGCAGTCAATAACCCATGTGCGGTTGAAAACTCATCCAAAAAATCTTCATTTGGGGGTTGCCAGAGACTACTTTATATCCATTATTAACACATAAATAAGGGTAATATCCTCTAAACACATTAATCTGTTTAATCTTGTATCCCTCATGGCCCAATGCAAAGGTTAATGGTGGAGTTTTGTTATTAGAAAACTTGTAACGTCTTGTACCTGATGAATAAGAACGTTTATTTCTAGTTTGATAATGTCTACCAATAATTGAGAATCATGACTGTGTCAGGCAGAGTGCATGCCCTCTACAAAATTGTCTGTTTTCTCATAACCTCCCTATGAAGAAGATATTATCTCCATATTACAGATGAAAATACTGAGTCTTAGAAGTAAAGTAATTGGATCAAAGGGGTGATATCTTAAAAGGGTTCAAGCTCAGGTGTATCTGACTCCATTGTCCATTATGAGATGCTGCTCTATTATTCGAGGTCTCTATTGTTTTTAAATACAAGTAATTCTTTCAATATATTAATTTGAAATATTTTTTATAAACCAAACTGAATTTTGTGTGGAGTTAACCATACATGTTGTTTACAATTATATCCAGTATAAATCCTAGAAGAAGCACCCCTGTATTACTACTGAAAAGACCGTAAGTGTTCATCTTTTGTCTTCTTTCTCTATGAGAAGTCGAGGGCTCTGCTCCTTTATCTGTAGCAGCCAAATCCACCTAAGAACATTTGAGCCTAGACCTCTAAAAGCTTCTCTAGTGTAAAGCAACATTTCTCTTGAGCCCAGTCAAGCTCAGCTTTGAGCATTGCTGTGTAATTTATATAACCTATTATTTTAAAGCTGATGGGGTGGGGTAGGTTGGGGGGTGGGAGTGGAGAAGGACTGTGTGATACAGTTTAGTTGAAGAGGTTTCATTTAAGAAAAAACAAATATATCTTTGGATAAATGTATCTCCATTAACAAGTGCTTTATCATACTACTCAGTGATTTTGATACCTCAAGGCCACTTATTAATTATAAGAAGGAAAATAATACACTACATTTTACCTAGTGGAACTTATGTCTTGCATGAGCAAAAATTTACTTTAACCTCAAGCACAGAATATCATATTTGAAATATTCACCGAAGGGTAAGAATTGTTTTGCACTTCACATTTTTACTGCTTATCTACTGAACCTCACCTGTCAGACTCAAACTAAGCCACATGAAGCGGAAATACAGACAATACAGTCCTTTGGTAAAGACATTGTTATAAAGCTCAGATTTCATTTAATGGAACTCCTAATTAGAAGATTATTGATGTTTGTCAGAAAATCAGTGTTCTAGTCTCAGATCCACCACTAGACTGGGGGTAGTTCACAGACTTTCTCTATTTTTATTTCTTCATAATTAAAAAAGTAGATGGAATGTCCTACAAATCTCAATACTTGATATATGTATTAATTTTTTACTAAGATAATATAAATTAAAATTCCAGTGTATAGATAAGGCTAAAATGCACTACAAATTCAAGTTGGCATCTTTCTTTCATTTTTTTAACCTTGTTTTTTTTTTCTTTTTGTGACTGTATATTTCTTAAGTGCTAGTTTAGGTTCTCTTTAACTATAAGCATGACACTGTGGCACCTTTGCTTGTCTAGGTACACAATTGAATTTAAAAGCAGAGGTAAAGGGAACTCTACTCAATACTCTGTAATGATCCATATCGGAAAGGAATCTAAAAAAAGTGACTATATGTATATGTATAAGTTATTCACTTTGCTGTACACCTGAAACTAACACAGCATTCTAAATGCTATACGCCAAATAAAAATTTTTTTAAAGTAGATTTAGACTTACAGATTCATCAGGGAAAATAATAAAAGCTGGTCCATAGAAAATAGTGCTCTCTCAAAGTGTCTTCTCTTTGTCATAGAAGCTAGTTTACGTGCTCATTCAGCGTGAAGCATCCTGAAGGTCAGAGAGCAGGGGAGGGGTCCTAAATAGTGACTAATCCATTCATTCCAACAGGGGCATTTCAAAAATTCCTTTTTGTTTCTCAAAAAAAAAAAAATGTTGTTTATAGTGAAACATTAGACCAGAAAGCCTGATTAATTTGTTAGGAGGAAAATAAATCTAAGCAAAGCAGTGTATATTTATTCAAGTGCATAACTTGAATTTTCCTGAAAAGGTTTTTACACAAGCAAGCAAACCCAGCCTTGTCAGGTCATAAAGGTAGCAGAGCTCTATCTGGACTTCAAGAAAATAAAGCCCTGCCTACTTGTTTTCTCTAAAATAATGAAAGTTGATGATTTGACACCATTATTCTGGACTTTTAAAATTTGTCTCTAGTCTCTTTTGGCCAGTGGAATTACTAAACTTTCCCCAAACAGGTTGCATTCTCACTGCAACCTCAAAAGTGGCAGCTATGGCCAGCATGGTGGGACAGGGTGAGTCTCCCTTTTTTTCTTAGAGTCCTTTCCATCTCAGTATTCCAGGTTTGCTCTGAATATCTTCTCTCAAGTAAAATTCCAGCATCAGATATACTAGATTTTAAGCCAAGTATTACTTTGTTCATGTCATATGCACAAATGCACTGATTTTCATAGCTAGATACCTCCTATAATCATTGTACTGTTGCCTTGTATTTTTTGTTGTGTTGTCATTTATTTCTATTGAAAAAAAAAAAAAGAAGAGTGTTTTAATTTCAAGTCTTCCCAAATTCTTTTTGGACTTAACAAACAAATGCATTAATATATATTTTACAATTTGAAAATATATTTGTGAACATAATTTCACCACTTAAGAAAATTAGAGATACTTTGGAAGGTGAATACTCAGAATTTTTCTTGAAGTATCATAGAGTATTAGCTCTGTTAGCTCTGTTAAGTGTCTATTAAGTATATATAGAACTCCATTTCCACTGTCAAGATAAAATTCATATTCCTGAGTTTCTACAATAGCATTAATATAGTGACTCACATTATTGTGGTTGTATGTGGTGTGTGCCTGTAATAATATTTATTGTTTGAAATATCTCAAGCAAGTTGAACTACTCCATCATTATGTTTCAAAACATCTCAAAATGTATCATATTCTGAGTCATTGTCCAGGACTGGTTAATCTGTTGTTAAGGCTTTTGTCTAGGATATTATATTTCTAGAATATTTTAATATACATAAGATAATTTTCTATTTATGTTTAAAGTTGATTTTTATAGTTTTTCCACTGTTTATTTCTCATCACATTTATAATTGTAGCAATATTGTCTGCTTATTGGTATAATCCACAGAGGACAAAATGAACTCTCTGACTCCATAAACTGCTATGTAAATAGGTACTCTACATCTTTTCCAACTATCAATTACATTTTTCTTCATTGCATATTTGTATTCTTTTTCTTTTTTTAACTTTTTTATTGCAGTATAATTGCTTTACAATGGTGTGTTAGTTTCTGCTTTATAACACAGTAAATCAGTTATACATATACATATATCCCCAGATCTCTTCCCTCTTGCGTCTCCCTCCATCCCACCCATCTGGCTGACCACAAAGTGCCAAGCTGATTTCCTTGTGCTATGCGGCTGCTTCCCACTACCTATTTTACATTTGGTAGTGTATATATATCCATATATACACTACCACTCTCTCACTTTGTCCCACCTTACTCTTCCACCTCCCCATGTCCTCAAGTCCATTTTCTAGGAGGTCTGCGTATTTATTCCTGTCTTGCCCCTAGTTTCTTCAGGACCATTTTTTTTTTTTTTTTAGATTCCATATATATATGTGTTAGCATATAGTATTTGTTTTTCTATTTCTGTCTTCCTTCACTCTGTATGACAGACTCTAGGTCCATCCACCTCACTACAAATAACTCAATTTTGTTCCTTTTTATGGCTGAGTAATATTCCATTGTATATATGTGCCACATCTTCTTTATCCATTCATCTGTTGATGGACATTTAGGTTGCTTCCATGTCCTGGCTATTGTAAATAGAGCTGCAGTGAACATTGTGATACATGACTCTTTTTGAATTATGGTTTTCTCAGGGTATATGCCCAGTAGTGGGATTACTGGGGTCATATAGTAGTTCTATTTTTAGTTTTTTAAGGAACCCCCATACTGTTATCCATAGTGGCTGTATCAATTTACATTCCCACCAAGAGTGTATGAGGGTTCCCTTTGCTCCACACCCTCTCCAGGATTTATTGTTTGTAGATTTTTTGATGATGGCCATTCTGACTGGTGTGAGATGATATCGTATTATAGTTTTGATTTGAATTTCCTAAAGATTAATGATTGAGCATTCTTTCATGTGTTTGTGGCAATCTGTATATCTTCTTTGGAGAAATGTCTAATTAGGACTTCTGCCCATTTTTGGATTGTGTTGTTTGTTTCTTTGATATTGAGCTGCATGAGCTCCTTGTAAATTTTGGAGATTAATCCTTTGTCAGTTGCTTCATTTGAAAATATTTTCTCCCATTCTGAGGGTTGTATTTTGGTCTTGTTTATGCTTTCCTATGCTGTGCAAAAGCTTTGAAGTTTCATTAGGTCCCATTTGTTTATTTTTGTTTTTATTTGCACTTCTTTAGTAGGTGGGTCAAAACGGATCTTGCTGTGATTTATGTCATAGAGTGTTCTGCCTATGTTTTCCTCTAAGAGTTTGATAGTGTCTGGCCTTACATTTAGGTCTTTGATCCATTTTGAGTTTATTTTTGTGTATGGTGTTAGGGAGTGTTCTAATTTCATTCTTTTACATGTAGTTGTCCAGTTTTCCCAGCACAACTTATTAAAGAGGCTGTCTTTTCTGAATTGTGTACTCTTGCCTCCTTTATCAAAGATAAGGTGACCATATGTGCATGGGTTTATCTCTGGGCTTTCTATCCTGTTCCATTGATCTATATTTCTGATTTTGTGCCAGTACCATACTGTCTTGATTACTGTAGCTTTGTAGTATAGTCTGAAGTCCAGGAGCCTGATTCCTCCAGTTCTGTTTTTCTTTCTCAAAATTGCTTTGGCTATTCGGGGTCTTTTGTGTTTCCATACAAATTGTGAAATTTTTTGTAATATTTCTGTGAAAAATGCCAGTGGTAGTTTGATAGGGATTGCATTGAATCTATACATTGTTTTGGGTAGTAGAGTCATTTTCACAATGTTGATTCTTCCAATGCAAGAACCTGGTATATCTCTCCATCTATTTGTATCATCTTTAATTTCTTTCATCAGTGTCTTACAATTTTCTGCATACAGGTCTTTTATGTCCTTAGGTAGGTTTATTCCTAGGTATTTTATTCTTTTTTGTTGCAATGGTAAATGGCAGTGTTTTCTTAATTTCACTTTCAGGTTTTTCATCATTAGAGTATAGGAATGCCAGAGATTTCTGTGTATTAATTTTGTATCCTGCTACTTTACCAAATTCATTGATTAGCTCTAGTAGTTTTCTCGTAGCATCTTTAGGATTCTCTATGTATACTATCATGTCATCTGCAAGCAGTGGCAGCTTTACTTCTTCTTTTCCGATATGGATTCCTTTTATTGCTTTTTCTTCTCTGATTGCTGTGGCTAAAACTACCAAACAATGTTGAATAAGAGTGGTGAGAGTGAGCAACCTTGTCTTGTTCCTGATCTTGGTGGAAATGGTTTCAGTTTTTCACCATTGAGGGTGATGCTGGCTGTGGGTTTGTCATATATGGTCTTTATTATGTTGAGAAAAGTTCCCTCTATGCCTACTTTCTGGAGGGTTTCTATCATATATGGGTGTTCAATTTTGTCAAAAGCTTTCTCTGCATCTATTGAGATGATCATATGTTTTTTCTCCTTCAATCTGTTAATATGGTGTATCACATTGATTGATTTCCATATGTAGAAGAATCCTTGCATTCCTGTGAGAAACCCCACTTGATCATGGTGAATGATCCTTTTAATGTGCTGTTGGATGCTGTTTGCTAGTATTTTGTTGAGGATTTTTGCATCTATGTTTATCAGTGATATTGGTCTGTAGTTTTTTTGTGACATCTTTGTCTGGTTTTGGTATCAGGGTGATGGTGACCTCGTAGAATGAGTTTGGGAATATTCCTCCCTCTGCTATATTTTGGAAGAGTTTGAGAAGGATAGGTGCTAGCTCTTCTCTAAATGTTTGATAGAATTCACCTGTGTAGCCATCTGGTCCTGGGATTTTGTTTGTTGAAAGATTTTTAATCAGAGTTTCAATTTCAGTGCTTGTGATTGGTCTGTTCATATTTTCTATTTCTTCCTGGTTCAGTCTTGGAAGGTTGTGCATTTCTAAGAATTTGTCCATTTTTTCCAGGTTGTCCATTTTATTGGCATATAGTTGCTTGTAGTAGTCTCTTATGATCCTTTGAATTTCTGCAGTGTCCGTCATACTTGTATTCTTAAACTTATATAGCTTATTTAATGGTCGAAAATGTGAATGCTAGGTTTAATTTCACAGGAAGTTAAATAACTCGTATGGATATACTGGCAAATTCTTTAATCTCTACAGTCCTCAGTTTCCTTATCTGAAAGTGATAGCAATAATATTAATTTTAATCATTTGATGTTAGGACTAAATGAAACAATGAAAGTCAAACAATCAGTACAGAGCCTAGCACATACTCAATGAAATAAATGTCAAGTATTCTCTGTAATTACCATGCTGTTTTCAATTCTCTCTTGACGTTTTGAATAATTTTACCTTAGTTCAGGCTTAGATTAAATATAGCTTCACCTAATAATTGTGGATACTTGATTATCCAAGAGTTGTTGTATTTCTTCTTTCCACACTAAGATTTGCTGTTGGACACCACAAGAATTTCTCCTTATTACATTTCACCTTTTCAAGTTTGCATGGCAGTAACAGTGGACATTTTGCTCACTCATTCTTGTAGATTCCATCCTCAATTTTGTAGAAAGAAGTCATTTCTGATGCTCTGGATGAAGGTCTTCAGTTACATATAAATTTGACCTTCACTTACATTTGAAATGTTGGTGGGAATGTAACTTGATACAGCCATTATGGAGAAAAGTATGGAGGTTCTTTAAAAAACTAAAAATAGAACTACCATATGATCCAGCAATCCCACTACTGGGCATATACCCAGAGAAAACTATAACTCAAAAAACACATGCACTCCAGTGTTCATTGCAGTACTATTTACAGTAGCCAGGACATGGAAGCAACCTAAATGTCCATCAACAGATGAATGGATAAAGAAGATGTGGCACATATATACAGTGGAATATTACTCAGCCATAAAGAGGAACGAAATTGGCTCATTTGTAGAGACCTGGATGGACCTAGAGACTGTCATACAGAGTGAAGTGAGTCAGAAAGAGAAAAAATATATATTGTATATTAATGCATATATGTGGAATATGAAAAAAAAAATTGTTATAGATGATCTTATTTACAAAGCAGAAATGCAGACACAGGCATAGAGAACAAATGTATGGATACCAAGTGGGAATGGGGGGGGTGGGATGAACTGGGAGATTGGGATTGACATATATACACTATTGATACTATGTATAAAATAGATAACTAATGAGAACCTACTGTATAGCTCAGGGAACTCTACTCAGTGCTTTTTGGTAACCTAAATGGGAATGTAATCTAAAAAAGAGGAGATATATGTATATGTACAGCTGACTCACTTTGCTGTACAGTAGACACTAACACAATATTGTAATGTTACTATACTCCAATAAAAATTTAAAAAATATATATTTTAAGAGTTACAGGGTTATGAGGCTTCCCACTTGGCTTGGGAGGGAATCAGATAGTCTTCAATTAAGAGAGTTATCGAATGAAATTAGGAAAGTTTCCAGAGTCATAAAAAAGTATATATCAGTCTCTAGAGAGAGGGGGGAAAAAAGCAAACACAGAACAAACAAACAAAAACACATTTCTTCCTGTCAGCAATAGGTATATTAGCAACTTAAAGTATGGCTTCAATTAGATGGGTAGGTTAGGCATGATGTCATAGAAACATTTTCTGTTGACTCTGATAGGAAAATCCAAACCCTTTCTAAGATCTATATTTATCATTGTTTTATTTGTTGACAATTTTTATTTAAAATATTAAATTAATTGGTTTCTGAGTGGATTCTTCTGAGCTCTCTTGAGATGTCTAGTTAGGCTTGGCTTATCCGTTGTCTTAATTCAAATCAAGAATAATCCAGGTACAGAGAAGTCACCACTAGTTTGAATCTATCTTTGGTTAAGTCTTTTATGAACAGACTATGAGGAAGATGGCTCAGACCTCAAGGAAAGTAGAGAGATTCAGTGCCAACAATGATAAATAATAGAATAATTTTAACATGAAAATTAAATTAACTTTACCAGGATCAGAAAAAGCATGGGAATGAGGGGATCCTTGATACTTCTGTGTGATAGCCCAGAGCTCTAACACTTTGGATTCATCTCTGTAGGTGAAGCCATGAGATCAACAGTAAAGAGAAGAGCCAAAAGAAGAAAAACCTGAGACAGATTTTAGAATTGCATCAAAATTAAAAGAAGAGAAAAAAAATACAAGATGTCTCTAAATAAATGTGATTTGGGTATGTACTGTAATACTTTGTCAGTCATTGTCATAAAGTTTTCATGGCTTTTATTATAAATAAGCATTAAAATGTTCCATTTTCTAGTCTTCAGAAGGAAGGTAAATCATAAAAGCCAAAGGACTGGATTCCTGGGGAAAAAAAATATTCCCAGAACTGGAGGAAGCTATGCCATTCAAGTACTTTTGCATCCATAATAACAAAATCTTTTTTTAATATAAGAAAATTATGCAACAAGGACTTACTGTATAGCACAGGAAACTATACTCAATACTGTGTAATAACCTATAATGGAAAATAATCTAAAAAAGTATATATATATATATATATATATATCTGAATCACTTTGCTGTACACCTGAAACTAACACAACTATATTTCAGTAAAAGTTTTTTTAAAAAAGAAAGAACAAAAAAAGAGAAAATTACAAGATCTATGAAAGATACAATTTATACTGTATAATTTTGTCAAACATTTTGTTTTCTTTTTTGTTGTCTGACTCCCCACTAGAATATAACCTCTTTGAGGGCAGGAATTTAGTTGCTTTGTTCACTGTTTATACTTAGGATCAGTGTCAGGTGCAAAGCAGGACCTAAGGGAAACGGTGAATGAACTAACTTGTACTTTCAAATTCACTTTAACCCAGTAATCCTTGCCCCTTACACTCTCAGTATCTTGTGAGTCTAATTTTCCTTACGCACATATTAGTATATGCTGTCTTCACATTTTCCACTCAATGGTCAATGATTTTACTCCTTCTTGACAGTCCTGTTCACAGTCCTCTAAACCCCTGCTATACTCATTCTGTCAGATGATTTTATTTCAAAAACTATTCTAATTTTCCTGACATGTTCTTGAATTTTCCTGACATTTGTACACATCATCCACCCATATCTTTTCTCAGATGTAAAGGACACCCCTGTAAGTGTCTATCTTTACACTTCATAAACGTCTGTTGTATCTTCTGATTCCTTGCCTTATCAGTGACCCACTTTCAATCTTATATCCTCCTTGTCCACTTTCTCCTTATCTTTTGTCTATTGTCAAGTTCAAGTCTATATTGCATGAGGACTTAGTCCTTCCTCACTCCTTTTAATCAGTTACTTTACTTTCTCTTTTCCTTTCTTTCTCCCCAACTGTCTTAGTGTGTTCAGGCTACTATAACAAAACACCAACCACTTGGTGGTTTATAAAGGGCAGAAATTTATTTCTCAGAGTTCTAGAAGTTAGGAAATCAAAGATGAAGGCACTGGCAGATTTCATGTCTAGTGAAAGCCTGCTTCTTGCTTCATATACGACTGACTTTTTTCTGTGTCCTCAGAGGATAGAAGGGGCAAGGGGGCTTTCTCAGGCCCCTTTTATAAGGGCACAAATTCTATTTATGTAGGCTCTACCCCCATGACATAATCACCCAAATCCCCCATTTATTAATACCATCGCTTCGGGGGTTAGTATTTCAACATACGAATTTGCGGGGACACATACATACAGATCATAGTGTCACCAAATATTTAAAGCAATAATGTGGGTACCTCTTGCTTACTACACACTTACTTATTTTTCTTGCAAACTAGCATCTCCTTCAACCCCCATCTACGCCAATAAAGCTTCCATTTTCCAAACCCATTTCTCTCAGCCTTGAATAGTTTGTCTGACCACACATAACCCAGGGGTTAAAGATTGGTACAACACTTTGATAAAAATTAAGTTTTCCTTTGATATTTTCAATATATGTAGAAGTCAGTCCAGCTATTCGGCATGTTTCATTAGGCGATGGATGATATGTTGCACCAGGCACATAGCTAAGTCCATTCCTCCATCCACTACTAATTTAACCAAAATTTGTTAAAAGGTGGCAGTGCCTACAGTAGTCCAGGATGATAGTAATGAACACAGAGCTATCCAGTGGGGAAAATGGGCCTTTACTATGACAACAAAGGGTAAAATAAGGTGAGATGCTCACTATAGTAGCATAGGCATTGGGTGCCATGGAGGCATGGAGTATGTAACATAATTCAGTCTGGAACAAGTGAGGGGGCAGCCACAGGCAGGAGGTGGCCTAACACACCAGTGTTTAAGGATTAGCCAGGTGAAATGTTAAGAGAGGTGGGTGAGAGATTCAGACATTAGTGTGATCATATGCCCTTGGCTATTCACAACTCTTCATAAACTCCCCATTACTTCTAAGAAAATTGTAAATTCCCCAAACTGGCATAGGGAGTACCCACAATGTGCTTTCCACTTGCCTTTCTGCACATCCAAATGTTCTCTACAAAATAAATCATTTACAATTTTCTAGACCAAAAATATGCTTTCTCATTGTGTTTTTGCTTCTCAGTCGTTTTGCCCATGTAAAGCACCCCGTCAAATACTCACACATTTTGAAAAGATAGTTACCAGTTAGTGCCCCTTTAATTACCCCTTCTGAGGTAGCTATTTCAATACTATGATATTTTTCCTTTCAATTTAATAGACAAATCACACATTACCTAGTTTTGTGAATGTCTGTTTTCATGAATTTTCCCCCAATTAGCTTATGAGCACTTCATGGTAAAGAACCCTACCTTAACTATTTTTTGTGTCCCTCACAACCTAAAGAAACAATGCCTTTAAAACATTAGCTTTTCAATAAATTGTGGACCAACATATAGCTTGATCGATAATTTTTCCTAAGAAATACAGTTCTGGTAATTTTGTTTTAGTTAAGAAAGTAGTTCAAAATTTTTGCCCTAGACCTCTGTGATTTTATAAAATTCTTGGTTTGCTACTTCATTATTAATCTAACACAGCATTACCCTGAAAACAAACTGGAAATGTTAGATTCACTACAAAAGCCAAGGACTTGCAATGAATCTCAGTATAATTACCTCATATAATTTTTGCAACAGGATACAAAATGTGCCATGGTGGAAAATATTGCTTATCACCCTGGAAAGGCAAAGTGCCATATTACTCAAGATAAAAACTGCTTTCTCTTAAAGGGGCCCCAAATATTTAAAGGGAAGAAGCAAAGCACAAAATGTTTACTCAGTTTACATTTTACTAGGTACATTAAGGAATAGATTCTTATGGTAATAGCTAAGAAAAATTATATTAAAAGTTTTGGAGAGGGAGGTAATATATTTTCAGTCCTAGCCATTAATTTTAGACAATATTTAATCTATAAAATGTAGAGAAGAAGCCTGTAGTTGTACTCAGTTTTGCTGTAGGCCTCTGCTCCTTTAGTAAAACATAGAACTTCCAATAATACGAATGGATTTTGATACTGTACTTTAGTTTTAGATTTTATAGGGGCATCAAATTACCTCTCTTTGATTTGGCTTTCCCCTAAATGCTGAGTCTATGCCTAAGTGTCCACCAGAGGCCAGGCAGTGGGTTTCTCTTAAAATGCGACATGTCTAAAAGATGATAGCTGACTTAATAAAAATTTCAAGTTAGAAATGTCATAATAAGCATGTGTTTCCATTCATAAAGTATGTCTTGAACACACACAAACTATCTTTTGTCATCTGGTTCTGCCCCATTTTGAAATTATTCTCTGCTGTTAATTAGAAGTGACTACACTTTGATTAATCTCAAACATGTGTCACACATAAATGATGTGGAGAGCTGAATTCAATATTTTTCCACTTGGAGTATTCATAGTATTCATAGAAAGGAGACAAATATATTTTTAAACCTATTGGCAATCTGATATTATCAAACTAACAGGACGTTATCAATGTAACATATTCTAGTTTATTTGAAGTATTAAACTCACAGAAGAACCTAATTATAAGCATATTTTAGATTGCAAATGTAAAACTGAAGAGGACTTCTCTCTCATGTTGTTATGCTTCAGAAACTCTCATTCCTGGAATCTGTTTTTTCACCTTGAGAATTCACCTGATCTTGGTCCCTGTTTGTTTTTTTTATTTAAATCTTCTTTTGACAACAGCTTCCCAATACCTGCAAACTCACAGTAGACAAATACACATGGATTTTGCTTAGAGAAAGTAAAGGTTCAATTAACACGGGAAAAATGTCTCTTTGGCTTAATTTGAATTATCATTATTATTATAGGATATATACTAAAACACTCATTTTTCAAAGTGCTAATTAAATTTCCATAAATATACTAAGCCTTTAACCACATTATAAGAGAAAAATTATATGATAAAGTAGTTGTGATTTAAGAAACAATGATTCCAGTTAGGTTTTTCTGTTCAACTTTCTAACCAAAAATGGTTTTCTTTCTTATTACACAGGCTGCAGTAATAAGTGAAATATAATCCTAATTAATTTTTCCTACAGCTGTATATAAATCAATAGCTGCAACATCCCAAAGGAAACACACACTGCAGTCCTCCGGTTTCCTAATGAATGCAAATAGAATGACCTTTTTCTGACAACTATGAATATTGTTCCACAATTTTACCATTAAAATTGCTGCTATCAGCAATTCATACAGCAAACATGGAGACTACAATAGTTGTAAATAGCTATTCATTATGGTAAGAAAGGAATGGAAAAAAACTAAGCCTAAGTTATTCAACTTTTAAGCCTCAGCCTGATTTTTATATTTCATTTTTTTGTTTGTTTGTTTTCCACATATGATCATAGCATTTATTTATACTTCTGGCTCATTGTAGATTTTTTTAGTTTTTTAAATTATTTTAAATTTAATTTTTATTTTATATCGGAATATAGTTGATTTACAATGTTGTATTAGTTTCAGGTGTACAACAAAGTGATTCAGTGACACATATATATATGTCCTTTCTTTTTCAGATTCCTTTCCCATGTAGGTTATTACAGAATATTGAGTAGAGTTCCCTGTGTTATGCAGTAGGTCCTTGTTGATTATCTATTTTATATACAGTAATATGTATACGTTAATCATTTTGATATGGAAATTCTGTCTTACATGTAACCAGTCATCACTTAAATTCTTTCTTCTCTATTCCAGAAGAAAATAAATTAATTCAATGTTTTATATCATTTAACTGAGAGATTCAATATTGAAATATTTTTGCAAATGAAGTAAAATCTCTCAATAAATAATATTATAAGGCTCTAATTACTATATTCAGATTATTAGGAGACTGTGATTATATTCCACCAGAAATACCTCTGTGGAAAATCCTATTGGTGTCCTTACCCTATCAAGACACAATACTATTCATGTAATGAGCATGAGATGAATTTAGAAGCTATGAAAACAGATAATGACGTAAGGATGACACCTATGGGAACCTGAGAAAAGGTAAGGAGTAATTCAATGGCATTTTTGTCCATTTTGACTGAAGAACCACTTTATTTCAAAATGCAATAAAATTGCACGTACTTATGCTAATGCATATTCAGTTTCCCATGAAACTTCATTATAGCCATGAAGATGTCTCATTAAGTAGAAGTTAAACTCAAATTTTATAAGAAAAGTAGTTAAGTGTGTTAAACCTAATTCTGCTGATCATAGATCTATATACTGGAAACTCCTGTTGTTCGCGAGAGTCAAGAATACAATTTGCCAATAGAATTCAAATACTCGTGAAAAATAAGACTCCCCAATTTGCAACAAGTAATTATTTGATATCCCAAATATGTATTAGTTTATGTAGACTATATTTATAGAGAAATATTAATTGTCTTTGGTAAGTAGTTGTACCACTATTTTCATATAAAGCCAACTTACTACACTTTTAAGTCGAGAGCTGTTTTAAACCCCATTCAATTTCTTGAAACTGTTAAGAGAGCTTTTCTGTGAGTGTGGTTTGGCAATATCGGGCATAGATGGCATTTTTTAACTGTATTAAACTATCTCCACTTGATGACATCTGAAGATGTCTATACTCTCACACCTGTAATGCTTTCATGTTCAAAATGAATCCCTGCTACATCTCACTCAATATTGATCTTTAAGGCATTTCTCCCAATCCTTTTCCCAGTGTGGTCACTGAACAGTATCAGAGTTCAATAGGAAGATCAGCTGCTCATCCACTTTTTGCTAAAGCAATTTGTATTATGGATTTATTTTAGCAGTCTACAGTGGCAGTTGTTGTTTTTACTATTTAAATGCTTTGATTATCTGACCTTGCTTACTTTATCTTTCTAAGTGCTATGCATGGGCTTTAAAATTGATCAATAAGTGGGGATTCCTCTACAGGATTATGCTGAAATCAATCTCAATTCAGACTTTTTGTATTTTATGTTTATTACTAGATCCATCTTAATTGCACTCATTTTGGTAAATAATTTTAAGACCTGTACTTGATTACAGAGGTTAAGCATCTTCCAAGACCCACACACATTATAAAAATAACCTGTATTCTTTATACATTATTTTATTCATTCTTTTAATGTGAAGCAGGAAAGAATTAATTCCTATTTTATTCAAATACCTTTGCATTATAAATAAAATATCTATTCCATTAGAAGAAAAAATATAATTACATATATATGTGAATAACTGAAAAATCTTGAAATACATTAATGTGCTATATTAATTGTGATAACTGTGGAACTTCAACAAGCACTGTCTGTATGCATATTTTGCACATAAAAGTGTTTATAAGACTTTTCACAGAAAATATTAACACTCCCTGGAAGAAAAATCAAAGGAAATTCTCAATATTTATACCTTTGAAAGTCAATAAGATTATTGAATATCAAAAAAAATAATATCCAATGTAACGAGAAAAATTTTTCAGTTTCACATTCTCACTACTAAGATGGGATGCTTTACTCATTTTTTTGGATTAAAAGAGAAGTAAATTAAAACCTTAAAATGCTTTGAATACTTCTTAACTCAATCTATGAATTTTATAAATTCCATATTAATTATTAATGATTTTGAATATAGATAAGATTCCTAAAATTAACTATGTAAGACATAAACATTAAAGAATATGAATTATATTGCATAACTATTAAAACTTGTGCTAAATTTTTGGTCTAATTTAATTATATTTCGTGCCTCTGGGTGTAGTCACATGAAGCTCCTGAATTTTATCTTTGGATCAATTTATTCTAACATTAGATTTTTCAAAGTCATAAATAAAAGAAATGCAGATGGGAGTTAAAAAAAAGGAATTGATGTCATCTTTTTTTAATCCCATTTCCAAAGCCAATCTAACGTCTAAATATCTCTGTCATCAACTCTTACATAAAATTACAGTGAAATACTTTCTACTGTAAATGTAAATGTAAATGACAGTATGTAAATGACAGTATAAAATCTGCAATTTGCTCCAGCGGCCAAAAATGCAAGCAGTAAAGAACTCGAGGTAAATAAACATATGATTATATACAGAAAATGTGCAATATTTTCACCTGTGCAAATACATGTTTTGCTTAAATAATTTAAAATACTTTCACAGGACTAGAGAAATATCAAATATATCCAATAGGTATATATTCACATTTTCAGACTTTGAAATTATTGGCCAAAATGATTTAGTATTTAACAGCTTTCATTTCAGACTAAATTATAGCCTATTATTACAATATCTTCTGCTGCTCACATTAAATAAGATGTAAACTATAAGTGAGTAAAAACAAAGCCCTCACAAGATAATTCATCTTAATAGTTACATGTATGAAGTTAGGGTAGGAAAATTAAGATTCCTAAGCACAAAGAGAATGAGGAAGATAAATAAGAAGTTTAATTACCAAATAGTTGCCATAATGATATTTCCATAAACTGTTACAACCAGTTTTGTTCCTTTCTACTGTTTGTGGTAGAATAGCACTTGAGAGAAATCATTTTCCAGAAAGTTTTGCAAATCTGTAGATCACAACCTTGGCAAGACATATCCATACTTTCATACTTTTTTCCTCAAGTGGGTAAATGTTAAGAGAGAAGAATCCAAGTTTCATGATGCAGCAGCACAAAGCTGGGAAGTGAAAATTATGTTACAGTGGAGTCTTGAAAATATGACTGTAAAAGTTAATCAATAAAATGTCTATTCCTGTCTATTCACCGGAGGCCCCAGCTGCATAGCTTCACTCAATCGATACTACAAATTATTACGATTTCCAGGTTCCCACTGGACATTCAGAACAAATCTTTCAAGTGTAACAGGCTTATACTGAGTATAAGGTGTGTGTTCTCTTCATTTAGTTCAAAAAGAGGAGGGGAAAAATAAATTCTAAATCCTAGGTGTTTTTTAAAACTTCAGCTTTATGGAACCAGTAACTTACAGGTCACCTTTTAATGTTAAAAAATCTACCTTTTGATTGCCAATTTTTTGGTATGCTTCTTTTTTAACTGTTTCATATTTAGTTAAGAAATGACTTAACCTAGTAATAGATTTTGGTGATATAGGAAACTCATTAATTCTGAATGATTATCCCAAAATAAATGAATGAAAAATAATTTTGAGTTAAATACTTATCAAAAAGTCACTTGGATACTTTATCACTATTAGAGAGAGAAATGTACGGGACCCTGATTGACAAATATTTCAAATTGTAGCAGATCCCTTAGAATATACATTCAAGTTATTGTTTTCATGACTTATTCCAATGCATTTTAAAATCATGTTTGAGGTGTTCCATTTTTTCTATTTTTGTAAAATAAAATCATAATTTCAGAAATGAGTTTCTCTTCATCTTAATAAAAGTTTCGGATTCTTTTTTCTAGTGAGATTCTCTGCTCTCTGCAGGAATATTCTACTGTGATTGCAAATTCTAGAAACTACTCAAGACCTTAATTTGTGCTCCATACATTTTGTTCCTGAATCTTCTAGTCAAAATCCAAAGACTTTTCCAAATAAAGGGATAACTGGTTAAGGGAACTAACTATAATGCTTGCATGCCTTATGACACCTAACATGGCCTTTCCTTCTTCTGACTGGGGAGCACTATGGTGTCTGGCACTGCCCCAAACCAGATCAATTGGTAAATTTGATCAATTCATGCCACCTGTCGATTGAGTGGGGAAAAAAATCAAAATAAATAAACAGAATTTTTTTTTTTGCTAGGCCAAAAAGGCTTTGATTTTTATTTGACATTTAAACAATAGTATATTTTTTCACATATCATAGAAAATATATAGACACGTATATCTAGCATGTAGGCACATCCTGTGACAATGTACGTTGAGGCTATATTTGAAAAGAAAGATAAACCTGTTTCTCCTAAGAAACCATTACTGCTTTGATTATGATATTTATCAGTATCTTTAAAATTTAACAACATCTTCTTATGTCAATAATATTTCTGATTTATAACTTTTAAAATATTTAATTGCTAAAAACCATTTCAAATAGTTAGACTTCAAAAAAATACTGTTACAATTTTAAATACTCTCTGAGATGAGATTTGTATACCTTGACAGCAGTTTCACATTAAGAGTGAAATATCATACTTAATTTCATGATCAGGTTGTGTTGTAAAATAAAATAGATAAATATAGATCAAGCATATAGAACTTAAGTTTGATTTTTATTGTAATTTAACTGAATGAATCAGTGTCTGGTGTATTTACTTATAAAATTCAAGATTGAAAGCAGATCTTTGCATGCCAGTTTTCAGATCAAAAATGACATTTTTTTGTGGGTCAGAATAACGTGCCTTTATAGTAATGTTTAACTGTAGAAAAAATGTTGGCATTATTTTAATAACAATAAGAACATCAAAAACTGTCATTAGTTTTATATGTGTTCACAACCATTGTTATATATTTCATATTCTCTAAATATATCTTAAGCATGTTATTGCCCTAATATAAGTTTGCTTTTTAAAAGACCATAATATTTATAACAATAGTACATTACTGTAGCCATTCCCAAAGAAACTTTGCCCAATATGCTTTTAATCCTTGGTACCAATTTCTACCCTTTAATATTTGTTAAATGTGGCTTTTTTGTTGCCTGTGTTCTGACATCTGACTAAAGTTACATTAATGGCAAACAGCATTTATCATAGTGTTTAATTTTATTTAGAAACACATAAAATGTCATCCTAGATTTTATAATTATTTTTAGGGTTTTGTCATATTAAATCATTGGATTAAAACAGAAATAAATTGCTCATGAATAAATTTCAAAAATTTTACTTTTACGTTTAAATATGCTTTATAAACTATAAATCAAAAAAGAATTTTAATGTTTATCATATGTAAGATTTTGAAATCCTCTTGATAGATATATCAAGATAAGCAGTAAGTAGTGTAAGTTTAGAATTTGACTTCCAAAGATCGGTTAATATCAAATGCACATTTTTAGTTTTGGCCTCAGGACTGTGTTCAAAGGTATGAGTGATGAGGGAATAAAAAACATTAGATGTGTATGCTTTATCTAACTGCAATTACTCAATTTAACCAAAGTTCAGTGAGTAAAGTGTAATTCTTGACAAATAGAGACAGAGAGAGGGACAGAGAGAGATTCATCTGGGCTATGCTACTTTCACAATTATTTTTGAAAACAGACTAAGAAAATGAAGCAAAAGGCAGAGAAGATAGAATACTTAATTACCAGAACACTCAAAAAAAGAAACTAATGTTTATTTGAATAGTAGATGACAAAATCTGAGAATATTGCAGAGATATAATAATTACATACAGATTTAAATGATAAAAACAGAAATTAAATACTAGGTGTTTCACTAAGAACAATTTTCATGAATGTTTCAAAACAACATAGATCTTTATTACTTTTCATCATAGTTCCTTACATGCCTCAGTGGTCTGACCAAACATTTTCTACTCTAAATGTCTCTCAATTTAATACTGTCTTGCTTAGAGCTGCTACTTTAACAAAAAGAAAGGCAACAAGAGCCATATGTAACCTTTGGACTCCAAAAGGAGAAAGATGAGAATGCCATTGGCAGATAGGTGCTACAGAAACAGAGTGTATTCTTTGCCTTGAATCCTACCTTGAACATTTCTTGATAGTTAACAAGAAAGCTGACTGCCACGTCATTACTCAGAATCTGGAATAGGACAGTTACCGTTTTCAATATGTGCCGTTTAAGTTAAGAGATTTTGGAAATTTAAAGTTTACCTATTTTGGAACGAACAATTTATTGAACAAGCTAGTATATTTACACATAACCTTTTGCAAGACAGAGAGAATTAAATATTTAGCAGCTAAAGTCAAAAGGACTGACTTGATTTCAGTTTGTAAAGTAAAACTTTTTGAAATACTAAAAAACAACTCACTTGTAATCATTTTTTTCTTCTTCAGAAGCAATAATCCCTTCTGTCACTGTCTTCAGCTCTGCCTTGGGTTTTCTACTGTTCTGTTCTTGGCGAACTGTTTCTGCTATTTGCTCAGTTAGCTGCTCTTGAGTAGCTTTCAAGCTGGATTCCATTAGAAGAAGTTTTTCATCTTGACTGGCAAGTTCTTGGGCTGAAAGATAAAACAAGAACATTGCCTTTTAAAAAACCAAGCTAATGTTTTTTTTTTTTTCTTTTGTTTTTGGTTTAAATTTTATGCAATGCAACTTTGAGGAAGATTTAAACAGATCCTTCTTGTCCAAATACAAGCTCATGCATTCAAATGTTCAGATTCCTTTATTTAAAACACAAATAAACAAACGTATGTATGAAAAGATACAAGATGCGTGTCAGTAATCTCGAGTTTATAAAACATTTGAATACAAAAATTAGATGTTTTAATCAGACAATTCCCTGAGCTTATTTTTGAGACTTCTGCTGCTACATAAGTGTATTATAAAAGAAGAACATTAGTGTATACTTTTCTTGTTCTTTCTTTAGCATAGGCCTTGGGTATATGTATATATGTTCATATAGACAAAGACTGATACGTTATAAATTATGCCAAAATGATGGCTCTCCACTGATTTATTTTCATGTATAATACTTATGAAATTTAAACACTTTTTCAAGGTCATCCAATAGATGGCAGTCTTTCATTAGACCAAAGCAGACTTAGGCAGTATGCTTCAAGCTCTCAAAAAATAAGTGATTTAAAGACAAAGACATTTTTCCTTTGTTCTTTGTTGACCGTATTCCTAGAGATATATATCTGTATATTTTATTCGAGTATTTCCCGTTTATAAAGTATTTATCTGTTTTTTTCTTTTCAAATTTCCTCAAAAACATATCATCAATTTTAAATGTTTTCAGGTTTTTAAATTTTATTTTTAATCACATATTTGGGTATATATTTATATACATTGCTAAATAGTATCTTTTTAGAGGTATTCTTAAATATAACTGGATATATAATTCATTGCATTAAAGATCATGATATTTTATGAAAATTAGTAATTTCAATCTTGCAGTTCAAATGAAGAAAAAAAAAAAGAAATATTTTTAGTATCTCCAAATCAGTATACATAGAAATGGAGAAGGTCATACTTTTTCAAGAAGAGCATCTTCCCTTTTAATGATTCTCATTTTATGTCTAAAAAATGGTGTTTATATTAAGCTTCAATAAAGTTGGAAACCAAGGTATTACAGTCTTACATCAGAGGTATCTTTTACAGCCAACCTCATAAAGAAGAAACTCTATATAAATATTCTGCATTTATCACTCATCTTTGAAGTTGAATGATGTCTCCCTTATAAATTAGATCTAAGAATATCTGATTCTCAGTTTCTTATTTATAGATTTTGAGCAACTGAGTGCTTATATTTTAATAAATATGTGCATACATGTTTGCTTTGTTTACTTCCAAGTATTCAAAATGACCAGTTTTGCCCCAGAAGAAATTACAGCATCTACTATTTTTATAGCTTAAACCTGCTATATATTAGCAGTTTAAATTTGTGCCTCAGGAAACCACAGAGCTAACTCAAACAGCTAAATATTTAACAAGGAAGAATGCATCATCTAGAGCTCATCTTTATTAAATTTCAAATACATTGAAATCTCTCTGAACAAATGAGTAAAATGTTTAATAATTTCAACACATGTTCAAGTATGGGGAAAAATCCAATAAAGATTACAACAAGTTCAATTTCAAAATTTTTTTTAAAACCCTTCAAGGTTAAAAATATATAAAGGCACTTTAGCTTTCCCTGCTCTTGACCAATAAAAAAAATGTAATCAAGTAAAAACAATCAATATTTTTATAGTGATATGTTTTTAACATTGTTAATGTAGTTGCATAAGTAAAGTGCAATGTTTCATTTTATATGCCTTTTCACCTTCCACAGTATACATATTTCTTATGAAAAAAAAAAACCCTATGCCAAAACTTTTTAAATAAGGAGAATTTTCAGACAGTGAAATTGAGAGGTTAATGGTCATTAAGTTAAAAGGACTTTGAGCAATCAGACTATATACAAACGATTATAGATATAGGAATGTTTCAGGAAGTTTCTTGTTTGAAGAACCTACCTGTACCAATAGACTGACTTCAAGACTACTTGAGTAAACTTGTGGCATGTATACAAAAAAGACCTTTTATCAACTATGTATGATGTGAATTTTCTACGAAGTTTGCCACTTCAAAATGACTAAGAGATTTATGCCCCACAGTTCTCCTAAGAGTCTACTCTAATTCATTATATGCTGGTTAAAAAGGGGTAAATTATTTTAAGTTTACCTATGCCTTGGACTTGAGCCGGAGTTGATCCCAAGCCAGAGGCGCTCGCAGCTGCATGCTTTATTTACAATCCCTTTGTCAGACTTACAACTGCCCCAGGCTATAACATAGTGTACCTAATGTTCAAACTGGCAGGTAATCTTATGTCAAACATACTTCTTTGATTTAAAGTGATCAATAGATTCTTGTAAAGAGGTAATTTCTCTGATGTTTCCACCTTGCCTTTTTTACAGGTGATTCACACAAAAGCCTGCTTATATGATGTACGAACAATAAACAGAAAGCTATAATCATGTTTTTTCAGATGTTTCCGGTGCACAACGATTTTGGATCGATACACTGTGTAATACAATTATCTGCAATGATCTGGTTGTATTGAAAAAGAATTTGCAGGAGACCTCTAGGGGGTTTTATCCAGAAACACGTATCTGGCAACGTTGTGAATAGTGGAAGGAAAAATTAAGGGGTTGACGATGGCTGTCTATTATGTACCCAGTGACTTCATTCAGATATTATTTCATAAAAGTATTACACCACAAACTTTAGTCAAACAATAGCTCACATGTAATAAAGATAATAATGCTCATAGCTTCATACTATTTATTTATGTGAAAAAAAACTTAGCAAACATATAGACTTCTAACTATAGAGATTCAATGTTGTGTGAATATTATGCACCACAGATTATAAACACAATTGATTACTTATTTATGCTATGAAATAATAAATTATCTTATTTCTATCTTATCTAAGTTATGTAAATACTAGCGTCTGTGAAATACTTTGATATCTCTCCAACTACATTTTTTTTTTACTAGAATGTAAGATTCTAGGCAGAATATCAATTTGAACTGTTTAAGAGCACTATACAATATGCCCTTTATTTCAAGCTTCTTTTTTCCCAAATGAAGATTTGCAAAATCAGGGAAAAAGCTAACATAGAAGAAAGTCTGTATCCAAAAGACATTACACAGTTTCTGCAAAGATCTCTGTGTGTGTAAACAACTCAGTTTTGTTTTTATGGTTCTCTGGAAGATGCTGACTCTTAGCAGCACCTTCCTCAAAGCCTGAAAAGATCCACATTTTCTATTTTGAGCCTCTAATCATATACCTGGAACATGAAATTCTCTTTTGTCAGGCTGAACAGATTTCCGTACTGGTGAAGCTCACAGTTTGGGGTACACTGGTTTCTCTCACAAAGCCCTGCTCTATGCAGATTCGGCAGGGCCCCACGTGGCTGCTGGAGACCTGCTCTGACGACTAGGAAGATTGCTCTTCGCAAAGCTTCCCTCCCTGTAGATCCTGGGATTTTCTTTCAGTCTCCTGACCGCACTGTCTAGGCGCCTCCCCCTTACCCACTTTGACTTTGATGGCTTCCTGTGCCTGCAGGAGACCAGCTTCTGACTTTCTTAGAAAGTCCTATTTTTTTGCGTATTGCCTGTGAAGACAAAAAGCATTCCAATAGCGCCTTTTATGATGGATTTTTTATATTGCATCCTGCTATTTTGAGCTATAGGATACTGGATATTATACAACTTCTCATTAGCAACTGGGTCAAGTATCCACATCTTTTCTAGGATCAAAACCTTAAAGGGACTTTCATTAAAAAAAAAAAAAAGAATCAGTTGGAAGATTCACCCACCATTAGCCTAAATGAAGTGTTAATCAATACATAAAGGTTCCAAGACTAAAGAATACTATATCCCATGATTCTTAGGGAATTAAAAAGGAGACTTGTTAGATCAAAATGAATACTTTCTCTTTAAACTGTAAAGAAGAATTTAATGAATACAAAAAGTGTATTTAATCTCTTAGAGTTAACACCTATATGGCTCTTTCATTTAGCTCTAAAGCAAACTACACTAATGTGACACACAGGGAAATCCCTTCACCATAAAGATAATTATGATACCCTCCTAATGACTTCTCCACAACACTTGAACTAATTAGCTTTAAAAGAACACAATGTTTGTCACTTCCTTTTTCAATTTTATTACCTTTCTAACACACCAGGTCTCAGCTTTAAATTTGAGTGAGGAAAGAAATAAAAAATAATCGAAGGCTAAAATGATAAACGAATGTGCTTCCTTAAAAGAAAATTCACCAAACTTTACCGGTGCTGTTTTCATATCCATCAATATGGTATTCCTGGCTGTTTTTTTTTATTGGCTCCCTGCCACACCTTGACACTCTATCATGCTCCATCATGCTTCTTTAATCTGAATATTTAGTGTTCTTTCATGTCTTAATTACAGCAAATTGCGGCAGAGTTGGCACCATTTCTTGAAATTAATCCCAGAGTACTTTGTTTCTGTCAAGCAGTCAAAGCCTTGGAGAATAATAGTAAATGTTATTGCAGATCTAAATTTAAATGACTGTCTATGTATTTAACTTAAGCCTTTAATTATTCGTGCCAAACTGTTTTTGGTTCAAATGTTAAACATTATTCATTGAGAATGTAGAATTAGATTAGACAGCTAAAACCTGCAGACAGGTTTGGCTATAATTTTAGCACAACAATTATCTATATTAACATATTTTCTTAGGTGTACAAAACTTAGTAAATGGCATGTGATATCTTCTTATGAATATGTATTTCAATGTTCCATTACTTCTGTCATTATTAATAAAAGGTATGGATTTAGGTCCATTTGATTCTAAATGGCTTTTCCCTAACCAATTGTTAAATTGTAAGCCCAACCCAAGAATGACTTGGTATTACTATTGCTAATAGTCTTTAAACAATTCAACATAATGAAGCATTTCAAAGTTCTTACAAACGTAAGAGTTATATTGTTTTGTTTGTTTTCCATGGAAAATTTAAAAGTCCTAGAACTCTCAATGACCAATTTTTCCATGCCCTTATTCTGAGCAGGCCGTACAAATATCCAGAGTCAAAAAAACAAACAAAACAAAAACCTACGTTATAAAAGTTATAGGGCTTCCCTGGTGGCGCAGTGGTTGAGAGCCCGCCTGCGGATGCAGGGGACACGTGTTCGTGCCCCGGTCCGGGAAGACCCCACATGCCGCGGAGCGGCTGGGCCCGTGAGCCATGGCCGCTGAACCTGCGCTTCCGGAGCCTGTGCTACGCAACGGGAGAGGCCACAACAGTGAGAGGCCCGCATACCACACACACACACAAAAAAAAGTTATAAAATAATATTAGCTTTAAAAGCACTAGGAAATAGAATTCATTATTCATGTTTTATGTATATATGTTTAAAGATTTAGAAATTGGAAAATTCTGGGATGTAGAGACTACATATTTGTTGATCAGATTTCAGATAATTGATTTTCACCCTAAATTTTGAAAAAGGAAACCTATTCTTAAGAATAATAAAAATTGCATACTTTGTAAAGTGAATATATTTTTTAGTGAACATAGCAGGAGACTGTGTATTACAGTGGTACACTTAATGAACTCCCATCAAGAAATGAGCTCCATGTAGATCAGGACTTTGTCCTATTATCTACCTGTGTGTTGCCAGCTTCTAGCCCAGAGTCCTATATTTAGCTCTCTATACAATAAGCGCTTAGTCAATTGAATTGGATAGATGGTGTTAATTTCACCTGTCAGACATGTGTCATTTTCCCCACTAGGAAAAATGTGTCGTTTGCTTTGCCTCTGAAATACAAAGTGAATAGGGAAGGATTTACACTTACAGTTTTGGCAGATTTATCTTCAAGCCATCTACAGGCGTAAGTTAATAAATACTGCTTTTTTATTTAGTTTTAATATCTATTTAAATGAAGCTAGATGGCATTTCTATTACCAACACTTGAGGTATATATTGAATTTAGAGACAAACGAGAGAAAGATGGATTCACAAAATTTATGGTAAAATAGATATTTCTCAATAATTCAGAAAAAATGTACAAAGCAGTGTTTCCAGTTCCGTCTCCTTATCAATAGCAATGTAATTTTTAAACAGATATCTGTTTCCCCCATGTCTCAGAATCTCAAGGGTGTAGCTGATCTTTCTAACTACAAAGTTTCCTGGCAGCTGTAAAGTCGCTTTCAAGCTGTGTTATCTGCTGTTCTAGCTGAGCAAGTTCCACTTTGTGTTTCTATCGGGTAGCTATTACATACAAATGCAGTGACTGCAAGGTCTTTTCTAGCTTTCAAATGACAAGCAGCTTTCTCCCCCCCCCCCATATTGGGCAAGTATATTAGCTGTTTCAGCTTTTTCTTCCTCTGTGATCTAGTCACATTCTTAAACTTTCATAGATGTTTGCATTGCATTTAAAGATCATGGTTAAAATGAGAAATTAATGTGCATGATACCAGATATATTCTGTTCATTATATTCTCTAAACATTATTATAGACCTACTTAGAAAAAAATAAACAAACATGTCTTTCTGTTAGTACAGCTAATGCAAATGTAGAAACTGGGGCATATAAAAGTGAAACCAATTATCTCAGCCCTGGGGTAGTTTCACCTATACTGTTTCGACATCTTAGGGAGTCAAGCAGCTCTCATATTTTTACAAGAAGTCTAAAAGCAGGACTTCTATACATTTGTTTTATATAATTGAGGTAGTTCTCTCCTAAGAATTATTCCAATATGCTTAGTCAATATGATGTCTTATTTTTACAATTAATTACCAGATACTTATCTAAGTTAAAACTTTTATTGTATTTTATAAAAGCATTTTATATGAGTTTTCTTGTTTTGTCCTTATTGTAAGTTTGTAAAGTATTATCACTCCATTTTAGAAAGAAACTAAACTTCAAATTCTTTCATCTTTCTACTATACTATACTATTATTTTTCCCGAGAGATTGGGTTTCATGATACCAATTAATGGGTTAATAAACTGATTTTTAAATAAAAATGTGTTTCTATTGCAATGATCATAATATAACATTGAGAATGATAACATTGTACTCAATGTAAACCACAAATCAGTGCAAACCGCGTATCTAAACGAAGTCATTTCTAAAATTTTGACATAATTTGAACTCTTTACCATCCACTTATTTTGTGTGATAATTACAATTCCCACTTAGCAATAGAAAATAAATCTCTCTCTTCCTTGTTTTTTAATGGGGCTGGATTTTTCCCACTTGCATCGAGAGACGGCAATTTTGCATAGTGGAGGATTTCCTTGAAACCAGAAATGCAATTATTTTCAAAAGCCAGATAACACTGTTAGCTATTAATATTTAGTTTGACCATATTGTGATTGGGATGTTGGTCAGAAGATAAGTAAAGATGGAAACGTGCCTAATAACAGAGAATAATTCAAAGAGTCCTGAAGAATTGGGGATACTACCCTGAATTCAGTCAGCCCTGTGTTTCATAAAGTAGAATCAGGGAAAATAGTCTATAGGCAGTTAGTAAAAAGATTGTAAGGTGGAATACTAGAAGACACCAAAGATTATAAGTTAGAATCAAGAAATATTAGACTGTAGGCAGTGAGTACCCAGTGTTGTCGTAAGTATAGAGCAAAGTTAGTGTTTCCTCTAAATCTCATTTTACAAAGGGCCCTAACTGGAACCTACTGCTGTTTAATGTGTAATAAAATCAGAAAATTAGAATTTTGGCCAGTCTCATTATTAGGAGCTTAACTGATCATTTTAGATTGGGATTAAAAAATGAAATTCTGTAATTGCTACTCTATACAATATACTAGAATTAGGCCATTATTTTATTGAGGGCAGGGATTATGTTATTAGTTTTTCATTCAGCAGCTCTTGCTCTGCACTGACACATAGGAGTTGCTCACGAAGAACTGTTGGATTGAACTGAAGTCTTCAGCAGCAACAGTAAATATGATAGTGTGACATGTTAAATACACACCCAGTTCTTACATTGGGAGGACAATATCCCTAAAGAGACCATATTATAAAAACTGATAAATTCACTAATTTGGAAATTTTTGTAATAAAAATGTGGCAATAAATGACTATTAGTTTCCAAAATTTGGAAAATGAGTAGGTTAGGAGAGTAATGGCAGTTAACAGTTGTAATCTATAATATTCTCTCATAAGCATACAGTGAATTTTGTGAAAATAAATGTCTAATTCTGAGGAAGAATCAAGATAGTTGATCATATTTATCACAAAGAACATACAAGTCTTTTAAAAGCAAAGTAAAAAAATCTCATAGCCAAGCTTGTTTAAAGATTCAAAAGTGGTATTCTATGTGTGTTTTCCAAAAAAAAAACCCAATATTTGTTATTTATATGCAAGTATGTGACTGTCAGCTAGAGCAGGACTAATTCTCACTGGAATTTCTGTGTCAGTTTTTTTTTATTATAATATAAAGTAGTCAAAATATTACATATGCCAACAGTTAATATATCATCATGTTGAACTGGAATCCAGAACAGGGTTTCCAAGCAGATTTTAATTTCCATCAAAACTTCACTACTTATTAGCATGTAAACTTAATTAAACCATTAAGCCTCCTTGAGTCCCAATTTGGTCACCTTAAAATGAAGATGTAATACCTATCTCTTAGAGATTCTGTTAAGATAAAAATATAATAATAATACATCTGTACATTTCTAACATCATAGGCACTTAGTAAAAAGTCTATTAATATTATTATACTGAGTGATTATTTTTTACATTAAAAGTGTATTTAAATTTAAGAAAGTTTAAAAATTATTATAGAGGGACTTCCCTGGTGGTCCAGTGGTTAAGAATCCGCCTTCCAATGCAGGGGACATGGGTTCGACCCCCCGTTGGAGAATTAAGATCCCATATACTGGGCTTCCCTGGTGGCGCAGTGGTTGAGAGTCCGCCTGCCGATGCAGGGGACACGGGTTCGTGACCCGGTCCGGGAAGATCCCACATGCTGCGGAGTGGCTAGGCCCGTGAGCCATGGGCACTGAGCCTGCGCATCCGGAGCCTGTGCTCCGCAACAGGAGAAGCCACAACAGTGAGAGGCCTGCGTTCCGCAAAAAAAAAAAAAAAAAAAAAAAAAAGATCCCACATACTGCAGGGCAACTAAGCCCACGTGCTGCAACTACAGAACCTACGAGCTCCACTGCCCGTATGCCACAACTACAGAGCCCACGAGCCACAACTACTGAGCCCACGCACACCACAACTAGAAACCCACACACTGCAACGAAGAGCCCATATGTCGCAACAAAATATCCTGTGTGCCGCAACTAAGACCCAAAGCAGCCAAAAATAAATAAATAAATATTTTTAAAAAGTAGTATTGAGCCACCATGTATAAAAGTTACTCTACTTTTTAATCTCATTGTTTCTGAAAAGTGACTTTCTCCTTATGTTCTTATACCAGTATGTTTTGAAAGATTTCCTCAGCAATCATATGTTTGTCTCCTTAATATATATTTTTATATTATAAAATAAGTCTATTGAGGGAAGTCTATGGAATTTTTTAAAACAATCTGCTTTGTTAGATTATTAAGAAATAAATCATAATTCAATAAAAAATTACCTTTGACAGAGTAATGTGCCATCATTATTTTTTACTTATTTTCAAATGGAAGACTCTGGTGTTCTCTTTCTGAGAGTTGGAGGTTTAACCCCACATGATCTAATGTTAACCACACATGATCTAATCTAGAGGTCAGAAGTTAAGATATAGACTAATAAAACCATCAGGTCAGAATTTGGTTGTCAAGTCAGACATAACAACATAGAGGCCGCTATAGTGGCTAGAAGAGAGAGAAAGAGATTCTATGTGCGTTTGTGAGTACAGCAGTGATGGGGTCCTGGAAGGAAAAGAATCTGGTTCAATGAGAATGAGATGAAGATACCAAAAGTGCAGAATATCCATGAAGGAAGTAGGTGCCAGCAACTAGCTTCTTCTTCTTAACTGTGGCCAGTAGATAACCTTTAAGTGATCTGCCTGCTTTACTTTCTCTATGAGGAGCTGTGGGATAAATAAACATTATCCATAAACAAGCAAAATAAACATTTTATTGTCTCACAGATTGGCTCATGGACTTTATTGATTGTTTCTATTAAGTTTGCCCCTCTGGCATGTAGAACTATGTGATATACTCAGAGGTCTTCACAAGGCCCAGTTTACATAGGTATTCATGAGTGTCTTACTGATAAGGGAGGAGAAGTAGGGTCAGGAGATGTAGATAAAAATAAATTTTAGGCACATCAAATAAATTCACATACTACTAGAGGAATTTCCATTGCAACACTTGAGAAGACTAGCATACATAACAGTTTGAGGTAGGAAAGCAAATAAATACCTGCTCTTTCTCTCAGGATAGGGGGTATCTGTGGGCACAGAGCTCATAAAAACATAACCGGTAAGTGATGCTACTCAGGCTTGCTTCCCAGGACACCTTAGGTGGACTTTGAAAAAGTTTTGCGTAAACTGTAAGTACTACCTTAAATTAATGCATTTTCTTGAAGTTATGTGTCAGGCACTATTCTAAGTGTAATTTTATTAATTTCATTTAACTTAAGAAGATTAGAATCCTGCTGGAAGATGTTCTGTAGATAAGGTGCTGAAAAAGTAATGATCAATTGAAATTTTCTCCAGAAAATGGGCAATAAATTGATAAAGAAAGTAGCAGTCATTAGGAATAATTTTTGCCAGTAGCTGCCCCTGTCACAAGCAGAGGAAACTAATGATAACTGCTATCACTATATAAAGTTCAAAATGGTCTACATGGCTTTCAGGCCCCGTCCATCTCAAAAGTGTCATTTCCCCATTACACAGTAAAATTTCAGTTGTGCTGGTTTTCTTTTAGTTCTCAGAATGCCCCAAACTCCTTCCTTTCCACATCAGGCCCCAGTCCATGTTGTCCCTTTACTCTGAATGTCCTTTCTGCACACTTCCTTGGCCCCCACCACCTTTAACCCTGTTATCACCCTCATTTTTAAGTATCATCTTAAATTGCACCTTCTCAGAAAGCCCTCCCTACCCAATCCACTAGAGGAGGTAAGGCTCCTTTGACGTGCACCCTCCTTGATCTTACACATTTTCACAGGATTTTAAATAATTGTAAGTTTAAAAAATTGTCTCATTATGTGTGCAATATCATTTCCTCCCACGAAATTTTATGTTCTCTGCATGCATGGGCAATTCTAACATGGACTGTGTTCTCTGTACCTAGCTAGTGCCTGGCAAAGGCTTGCAATCATATGCCTGATGTCTAATATGTGAACAAACTAAATACATACATACTTACATAAACAAACACACTAACTCCCACTGAAAGAACTACCACTGGAATAGTGTTAGACTGATAAACCTATGTGATTCAACTATGACATACAGATGAAAGTTTACAATTATTATTTTCCTTTTTATTTGGAGAACTTCCTTTAAAGGTAGTTTAAACATTCTTTAAAGATAGGTAGGCTGATGACAAATTCTCTTAATTTTCCTTCATCTGAGAGTGTATTTATTCCTGAAGAATATTTTTGTTGGTTATAGAATTCAGGGTTGACAGTTCTTTTCTTTCAGTACTTGAAAAATGAATTACACTTCCTTCTGAATCCATACTTTCAGATCAGAAATCTACTATCATTCAAACCAATGTTCCTGTATAGGCAATGTATCATTTCTCTTTAGCTGTATGTAAGATTTTTTCTTTGTCTTTAGTTTTCAGTAGTTTGATCATGATACATCTTAACACGTTCATCTTTGGGTTTATTTTGTTTGGGTTTTACTCAGCATCTTTAATCTGCTGGCTTATGCATTTAACCAAATTTGGGAAATTTTCAGCCATAATTTCTTTGAGTAGTGTTTCAACCCCATGCTCTATTTTCTTCTCATTTTGGGATTCTGATAATAAGAATACTAGATTTTTTTGATATTGATCTACAGGCCATCGAAGCTCTGTTAACTATTTTTTCTTTACTGTTCAGATTAGGTAATTTCTATTGTCTATCATCAAGTTCATGATTCTTTCCTCTGTTGTTTCCAATCTACTATTGAGCTGGTGCAGTGAGATTTTATTTCATTTTTCATATTTACATTTTTACACATTCTATATTTCCTCTTTGTATTTTAAAATATATTCCATTTTTGCTGATATTTTCTATTTTTTCACTTATTAGAAGAGCTCATAATTGCTCATGAAGCAAGTTTATGATTACTGCTTTCAAATCCTTGCCAAATAATTCCAATAGCTGAATTATATCAGTGTTGGCATCTACTGATTGTCTTTTGTTATTCAAGTAGTGATTGTTCTGTTTCTTGGAATGATGAGTGATTTTGGATTGCATTTTGGACTTCTAGGATATGTTGTGAGATTCTGGATTCAATTTAATCTGTTTTAGTGGAGATTCACCCTGTTTAGTTGTAGCACATAGGTCTGTGTGGAGGTAGAGGTTCAGATACCCACTGGGCTCTACTGACACTATCCCTGAAAAAGCAGATCATGGCATTGTACTACCTTGTTGCTGGTGGATAGGGATAGAAATTCAGCTCCCTGTTAATCCACAAAAATACTACCCTATCAGCAAAAGCAGAATGCCAGTTAGTACTGCCTCGCACTGTCTTGCACTGCCTCACTGCTGACAACAGGGTGGAGAACAGTGAGGATGGAGGTTCATCACTCCACTGGGCTTCATTGATACTGGGGGAGATGTGGGTGCAACGTCCTGAATAACACCAACTCACACTGCTTTATTCCACCTTGTTACTGCCTGGTAAGGTGAAAGTTCAGTTCTTTGCTTAGCCCAAACAAGAACAATCTGGTGGGATAATCAGAGCATTACCTGTTGCTGTCTATTGGCAGTAGGGGAGAGGTGTGTGGAACTTTGGTTCCGTGCTCAGCTTCCCTGACACCAAGAATGGGGGGGGGGGGACGGGGGAGTTTTTCCACTGGTATTTAGGTGGAGTACAGTGGGTATTGTCAATAAGTTTACTACTCTATTAGGCTATCCTTATCCTTTTCCTTCTTCTTTGGCTAGGTAGAACAGGCTTCTCTTGGGTCTTTTTGTCTACGTCTTTTGATAGTTTCAGGTTGCAGTCTCCCGTGCCTCAACCTGGCTATAAAGAAGGCAAAGCTAACATGCACGGAGCTCACTGTCTTTTCATTCCTCAAATCCCGTGGTCCTTAGTCAGCCCATATTTTTTTTTTCCATCATTCAGAGCCTTCCTATGTTTGCTTGTTGTATTATGCTCATGTTTTTAAGTTGTGTCAGGAAGGAAAATTTTTCTCTACGCTTGTAGGTATTTTTGACTCATTTAATAATTAAATTGATGTAAGATAGATTAACAGGAGAAAAATAAACTTAAGTTCATGTATACAGGAACCACCCATAGACATGAGAGGCTCTCAGACATTCAGGCAATTGAGGCTTATATGTCATCCTGAGCTAAGGAGAAGGGGGTAGGGGTCTAGGTCCTCAAAGGGAAGGAAGACAATTCACAGCAAGATGGGAAGAGCAAATGTTTGGTAAACAAGTGTTTTCCATGCCTAACAGAGACAATTTGACACAGAGAGGACTCTACAGGCCCTGTCAAGCTCTGCCAGCTTATTACACGTAGCCCATACTCTTTATAGCTATCTCTGGTGACAGTTTCTTGCTGGACCAGGCCTTTTATTTAAAAATTATTTTAGGCAGTTAAGGCGAAGGTCAAAAAGCTTTTTTTTGTTGAATCTGCTGTGTCTTGATTGCCTTTAGCTCAAAACAATCCACATGCCAACACGGCACATTTTAAGGCAGCTTATTCTGTTCTTCAGTTGATAAGAATTACAACTTGAAATTACATCTTCAAGGAATACTTGTATGTATGCATATATCTCTACATATATTTGTTTACATATACAAAAATATATACCCATATATATCTAGCTATCCATATATATCTGGATGGATAGATAAATAGATATATATATATATAGATAGATAGATAGATAGCTCCCTATATATGCAATGTATATAAAGTGGCATTGTATATATTTTTATGCACTCATATAGAATGTGTCAGTACTTATGAGTTATATCCATAAGGATTTTTTCTTTTATTCTTTAAAAAACTTGTGTTCCTGCAAGTAGCCAACCATTCATTGCTGTTGTTGTTGATGTTCTGAAAAATGGATAAAGTAGAAATTTTATTTAGCAAATTTACTCTTTATTAGCGATATTCTATATTAAACTAAGTTTGTGTTAGGAATCAGCAGTGTGAGTATTAATTCTTTCATTACCACTCATGACTCTAGGCAAGTTAGAGAATTTCCCTGAGTGTCACATTTCTCATTTGGAAGTGGATTTTGTGGGTATGTGATGGAATATATTATCTCTACAATCCTATCTAGCTCTCAAGCTTTCTTTTTAAGTTTTTAAAACATAAACTTTAAAATTTGCATACTTATTCTTTAGAGATACTAGAAACAAAATATTACTCAAATCAGTCAAAAACAAACTACTTTGTATATTTTGGAATAGGAAGAATAAGTATTTAACACTATCTCACCAAGTAAATTTTGCTTTTCTTGGAGACACTAGCATTTATAATAAATTTTTTCCTTAGTCCAATCCTTCTATGACAGCCACAGCTGTGCCTTCTCTGAGCCCTCTCCACTCTGGTGGGTGGCCTGCTGTTTTGCTTTAGGAAGTCTCAGATATGCTCTTGCTAATACTTAAGACCTATCTCTCAAACTTGAGCCTTATCTCTCTAATGAATGCCTGTTCACCCTCAGAGCTAAGTGCCCAGGGAGAACCAAACCTCTTGATCCTTGCTTTATGAACATTTACTTACTGGATCTCAGGGTCAGAAGCTCTGTGTTGTAGTCACTCTGGTATTGTACTCTCTCCAGGAATCTAGGGTTCAAACAGCCCCTGCAGCCACTAACTGCTATGGTGATAGATGGCCTCAAGCTGGTTTGACTGCTCCGGACTTCAGGTATATGAATTCCTGTAAGTCTGGACTTGCTACTGCACTGCTCTCAAGCCGCAGTGTTCCTTCTGCTCTCTCTAGGCAGCCTACCTTTAATGAGGTGCTTTCCTAGCAAGCTTGGCTCCCACCTTATCCAGGCGTCTTTTATGCTAGTCCAGGCAAAGCCCAGAGCGATCCACCTTATTTTTAGTGTTCTTCTACAGCACCTATTCTAGTCTCATTCCTTCTTTCAGTAAGAACAGAAAATGCAGATAAAAGCCCTGCATTATACTCTTTTCTTATTATACCATGATATGCATTGATACAAGGCCGTGGTATTTTTCTCCTAATCAGGACAGACATTTACCTCCATTAGTAAGATAATCAGATGCTGTCTATTGCCCTCAGAAAGGAATCCGAATGTACAGCTTATACTAAAAGTCTTTTTAAGTCTTATGCGAGAGTAGAATCTTAAGGAATTTCAAGGAAATGGTTAGATAATAGCCCTATAGAAAGAGAGATGGATAAATGTAATAGACAGATTAAGAGACGGAAAAAGAGAGAGATGAGAGAAAGTTGTTAGATCTCTACTCTAGATGTATTAGTTTTAATATATCTTCTTCTCAACTTGACCACTAACTGAATCAGTTTTTTTGGTTTGTTCATTCTTAAAATTTGAAAAATGTTACATTTAAATATTACATTGGTGTTTCATTTGAGTTTATCTTGAATGCAAAACTACCAATGTATACATTGCATTTAATGCCAAACTACCACTATATATCTAATTAGTTAAACAAATTGCATACAAAAGTAAATAGTGTAGGACTGAAAGGCCTAACAGTTAATTCTGGTCCAGGGAAACCTCTGCCCCTTCACACAAACACAAAACAAAGCTGAGATGAAATGTAGGATAGAATGCAAAGGAAAATATAGCACTGGACATTCCTGAGACTTGAAAGAAAAATCGGAGAATAAACCATTAACCATGAAGTAATTTACTAAAGACTAACAATGATTCAAGTCACCTAGGAGTTACCACCAGGGCATTAGGCACTATGACCACCAGTGAAAAAAACGTCAAATGTCCCCAAATGTTATTCAAATGCTATAACGCCATATATGTTGGTACTAGAGCAGTCAGGTTCAGGGAAATAGCAGAATAGGTGCATACATGGAATAAGACTCACTTAGTCTTGATTAGTATGCTTCTGGGTAATGTTTGGTAGGTTTTATTTAATGTTTTGTAAACTGGTGTCATGGTGAGATTAGTTTGAGTTCTCTTTATTTTTCTTCATTTTTTTGGAGGGGCAGGGGGCTATGTAGCTGATGGACTATATCTTTTGGACTACATCTTTTATCACTGTTTGGTGTCAATATTTTGCCGATTTCATAAAAAAAAGTTAGAAGCTCTCTTCTTTTTTCTGTGCTTCAAAGGATTTTATATAGCTTTGGAATTAACTCTTAACAAACTGCTCTAGGAAACAGTCCACTTTTTGAGCATAGCTCTTTGACAAATCTGTTTCTTAGGTGGTATTAATCTGTTCAAATTATCTATCTGTTCTGTGATTGGTAGTGGCAGTTTACATTTCCCTAAAAAATTATGTATATATATATATATATGTATATATCATTCAAGTTTGTAAATGTGCTTACATAGAATGGAGAAAATTAGTCTCTCATGATTTAGGTAACATCCCCTATATCTGTGATTATTTCTATTATCAGTGTGTATGTCATGTATTTGTGTGATATCAATTTTCCCTGTTTGGTTTAGAAAATTATTTATATTTTATATTATCTTAATTTTCCCCCAAAATAGTTCACTTGTTTATTTATTAGGTCTATTAATGTTACTGAGGTGACTTTTGGAAAGCCCCTAGGTAACTTGAGTATGGGGTCTGGTTGCCAGGGGAACCCACTTTGCAATTAGTGGGTTGGACTTTCAATCCCATCCCACCACACCCTCACCTCTAGGGAGGGGAAAACGTCTGGAAATTGAGTTTAATCACCAATGGCCGATGATTTAATCAACCATACCTAGATAATGAAGTCATCATAAAAACCAAAAAGGATGGGGTTTTGAGAGCTTCCAGTGAATACATGGAGATATCTGGAAAGCGGTGCACCCAGAAAGCATAGAAGCACGGCATCCTTTCACCATACCTTGCATTATGCATCTCTTTCAACTACCACTTCCTAAGTTATATCCTTTTATAAAATAACCGGATATAAAATGTTTCTCTAAATTCTGTGGTCCACTCTAGTAGATTAATAGAACCCAAGCAGGTGGTTGTGTGACCCTCCTACTTATAGCTGTTTGGTCAGAAGCACAGGTAGCAACCTGGACTTGTGTTTGGACTCAGAAGTGTGTGTGTGTGGGGGAGGGCCAATCTTGTAGTACTGAACCCTTAACCTGTGCTATCTGATGCTATCTCCTGGTAGATAGTATCAGGATTAAGCTAATACCTTGGTGGCCTTGAAAAAAAAATACACATCAGAGCTAATAAGTACATAACAAGTTCATCATTAGAGAAATATAAATTAAAACTACAAGATACAATTTCATATCCACTAGATCAGCTATCAAAAATAAGACTAACAGGGCTTCCCTGGTGGTGCAGTGGTTGAGAGTCTGCCTGCCGATGCAGGGGACGCGGGTTTGTGCCCCGGTCTGGGAAGATCCCACATGCCCCAGAGCAGCTGGGTCCGTGATCCATGGCCGCTGAGCCTGCGCGTCTGGAGCCTGTGCTCCGCAACGGGAGAGGCCACAACAGTGAGAGGCCTGCGTACCACAAAATAAATAAATAAATAAATAAATAAATAAAAATAATAAGATTATCAATAACAAACAGTGGTGACAATGTGGAAAATATACAATTCTGGGAGGATGTGAGATGGTATAGCTACTTTGGAAAAGAGTTTAGAAGTTTCTCAAAAAGCTACACATAAAATACCATAGAACCCAACACTTGTAGGTCTATACCCAGGTTATATGAAAACGCATGTCCACACAAAGACTTGCACATGAATGTCCATAACAGCATTATTCACAATAGCCAAAAGGTGGAAACAATCTAAATGTCCATCAATTGATAAGTGAATAGACAAAGTGTTGTATAACCATACAATAGAATACTACTCAACAATAAAAAGGAAGGAATTCCTGGCCAGGCTATGTCCTGGATTAACTGCAGAAAACATTATTCTAAGTTTAAGAAGCTAGACACAAGAGACAACATGTCATATGGTTACAGGTACATAAAATTTCCAACTAGGGCAATTTATTTTTTAACTTCTTTATTGGAGTATAATTGCCTTACAATGGTTATGTTAGATTCTGCTGTATAACAAAGTGAATCAGCGATACATACACATATATCCCCATATCTCCTCCATCCCACCCTCCCTATCCCACCCCTCTGGGTGGTCACAAAGCATCCAGCTGATCTCCCTGTGCTATGTGGCCGCTTCCCACTAGCTATTTTACATTTGGTAGTGTATATACGTCTAGGCCACTCTCTCACTTCGTCCCAGCTTACCATTCCCACTCCCTGGGCCCTCAAGTCCATTCTCTACATCTGAGTCTTTATTCCTGTCCTGCCCCTAGGTTCTTCAGAACCATTTTTTTTTTTTTCAGATTCCATATATATAGGTTAGCATACGGTATTTGTTTTTCTCTTTCTGACTTACTTTACCCTGTATGACAGAATCTAGGTCCATCCACCTCACTACAAATAACTCAATTTCATTTCTTTTTATGGCTGAGTAATATTCCATTGTGTGTGTGTGTATATATATATATATATATGCCAGATCTTCTTTATCCATTCATCTGTTGATTGACACTTAGGTTGCTTCCATGTCATGGCTATTGTAAATAGAGCTGCAGTGAACATTGTGGTACATGACTCTTTTTGAATTATGGTTTTCTCAGGATATATGCCCAGTAGTGGGATTGCTGGGTTGTATGGTGTTTTATTTTTAGTTTTTTAAGGAACCTCCATACAGTTCTCCATAGTGGCTGTATCAATTTACATTCTCACCAACAGTGCAAGAGGGCTCCCTTTCCTCCATACCCTCTCCAGCATTTATTGTTTGTAGATTTTAATGATGGCCATTCTGACCAGTGAGAGGTGATATCTCATTGTAGTTTGATTTGTATTTCTCTAATGATTAGTGATATTGAGCATCCTTTCATGTGTTTGTTGGCAATCTGTATATCTTCTTTGGAGAAATGTCTATTTAGGTCTTCTGCCTATTTTTGGTTGTTTGTTTTTTTGATGTTGAGCTGCATGAGCTGCTTGTAAATTTTGGAGATTAGTCCTTTGCTTCATTTGCAAATATTTTCTCCCATCTGAGGGCTGTCTTTTCATCTTGTTTATAGTTTCCTTTGCTGTGCAAAAGCTTTTAAGTTTCTTTAGCTCCCATTTGTTTATTTTTGTTTTTATTTCCATTTCTGTAGGAGGTGGGTCAAAAAGGAGCTTGCTGTGATTTATGTCATAGAATGTCCTGTCTATGTTTTCCTCTAAGAGTTTTATAGTATCTGGCTTACATTTAGGCCTTTAATCCATTTTGAGTTTATTTTGGTGTATGGGGTTAAGGAATGCTCTAATTTCATTCTTTCATATGTAGATGTCCAGTGTTCCCAGCACCTCTTATTGAGGCAGCTGTTTTTTCTCCACTGTATATTTTTGCTGCCTTATCAAAAACAAGGTGACCACATGTGTGTGGGTTTATCTCTGGGCTTTCTATCCTATTTCATTGATGTATATTTTGGTTTTTGTGCCAGTACCATCCTGTTTTAATACCGTAGCTTTGTAGTATAGTCTGAATTCAGGAGCTTGATTCCTCCTGCTCGGTTTTTCTTTCTCAAGATTGCTTTGGCTATTTAGGGTCTTTTGTGTTTCCATACAAATTGTGAAATTTTTTTTTCTAATTCTGTGAAAAATGCCATTGGTAGTTTGATAGGGGTTTCATTGAATCTGTAGATTGCTTTGGGTAGTATAGTCATCTTCACAATGTTGATTCTTCCAATCCAAGAACATGGTATATCTGCCTCTCCATCTGTTTGTATCATCTTTAATTTATTTCATCAGTGTCTTATAGTTTTCTGCATACAGGTCTTTTGTCTCCTTAAGTAGGTTTATTCCTAGATACTTTATTTTTTTTTGCTGCAGTGGTAAATGGGAGTGTTTCCTTAATTTCTCTTTCAGATATTCCATCACTAGTATATAAGAAGGCAAGAGATTTCTGTGCATTAATTTTGTATCCTGCTACTTTACCAAATTCATTGATTAGCTCTACCAGTTTTCTGGTAACTTCTTTAGGATTCTCTATATATAGTATCATGTCATCTGAAAACAGTGACAGCTTTACTTCTTCTTTTCCAATTTGGCTTCCTTTAGTTTCTTTTTCTTCTCTGATTGCTGTGGCTAAAACTTCTAAAACTATGTGGAATAATAGTGGTGCGAGTGGACAACATTTTCTTGTTCCTGATCTTAGAGGAAATGGTTTTAGTTTTTCACCATTGAGAACGATGTTGGCTGTGGGTTTCTCATATATGGCCTTTATTATGTTCAGGTAAGTTCCCTTCATTCCTACTTTCTGGAGGTTTTTCTATCATAAATCAGTGTTGAATTTTGTCAATAGTTTTTCTGCATCTATTGAGATGATCATATAGTTTTCCTCCTTCAATTTGTTAATATGGTGTATCACATTGACTGATTTGCATATATTGAAGAATCCTTGCATTCCTGTGCTAAACCTCACTTGATCATGGTGTATGATCCTTTTAATGTGCTACTGGATTCTGTTAGCGAGTATTTTGTTGAGGATTTTTGCATCTATGTTCATCTGTGTTGTTGGACTGCAGTTTTCTTTCTTTGTGACATCTTTGTCTGGTTGTGGTATCAGGGTGATGGTGGCCTCATAGAATGAGTTTGGGATTGTTCCTCCCTCTGCTATATTTTGGAAGAGTTTGAGAAGGATAGATGTTAGCTCTTCTCTAAATGTTTGATAGAATTTGCCTGTGAAGCCATCTGGTCCTGGGCTTTTGTTTGTTGGAAGAATTTTTTTTTTTTTTTTTTTGCTGTACGCGGGCCTCTCACTGTTTTGGCCTCTCCCATTGCGGAGCACAGGCTCCGGACACACAGGATCAGTGGTCATGGCACACGGGTCCAGCCACTCCGTGACATGTGAGACCTTCCCAGACTGGGGCACGAACCCGTGTCCCCTGCATTGGCAGGCGGACTCTCAACCACTGCGCCACCAGGGAAGCCCCTGTTGGAAGATTTTTAATCACAGTCTGAATTTCAATTCTTGTGATTGGCCTGTTTATATTTTCTATTTCTTCCTGGTTCAATCTCAGAAGGTTGTGCTTTTCTAAGAATTTGTCCATTTCTTCCAGGTTGTACATTTTATTGGCATATAGTTGGTTGTAGTAACCTCTCATGATCCTTTGTATTTCTGCATTGTCACTTGTTACATCTTTTTCATTTCTAATTCTATTGATTTGAGTCTTATCTCTTTTTTCCTGATGAGTCTGACTAATGGTTTATCAATTTTGTGTATCTTCTCAAAGAACCAGACTTTTAGTTTTATTGATCTTTGCTATCCTTTCCTTCATTTCTTTTTTATTTATTTCTGATCTGATCTTTGTGGTTTCTTTCCTTCTGCTAAATTTGGGGATTTTTTTGTTCTTCTTTCTCTAACTGCTTTAGGTGTAATGTTAGATTATTTATTTGAGATGTTTCTTGTTTCTTGAGGTAAGATTGTATTGCTATAAACTTCCCTCTTAAAACTGCTTTTGCTCAATCCCATAGGTTTTGGGTCATCGTGTTTTCATTGTCATTTGTTTCTAGGTATTTTTTGATTTCCTCTTTGATTTCTTCAGTGATCACTTCATTATTAAGTAGTGTATTTTTTGGTCTCCATGTGTTTGTATTTTTTACAGATTTTTTCCTGTAATTGATATCTAGTCTCATAGTGTTGTGGTCAGAAATGATACTTGATACAATTTCAATTTTCTTAAATTTATCAAGTCTTGATTTGTGACCCAAGATATGATCTATCCTGGAGAATGTTCCATGAGCACTGCAGAAGAAAGTGTATTCTGTTGTTTTTGGGTGGAATGTCCTATAAATATCAATTAAATCCATCTTGTTTAATGTGTCATTTAAAGCTTGTGTTTCCTAATTTATTTTCATTTTGGATGATCTATCCTTTGGTGAAAGTGGGATGTTAAAGTCCCTTACTATGATTCTGTTACTGTTGATTTCCCCTTATATAGCTGTTACATTTTGCCTTATATATTGAGGTGCTGCTATATTGGGTGCATATATATTTACAATTGCTATATATTTTTCTTGGATTGACCCCTTGATCATTATGTAGTGTCTCTTATAATACTCTTTATTTTAAACTCTATTTTGTTGGATATGAGAATTTCTACTCCAGCTTTGTTTTGATTTCCAGTTTCATGGAATATCTTTTTCCATCCCCTCACTTTCAGTCTGTTTGTGTCCCTAGGTCTCAAGTGGGTCACTTGTAGACAGCATATGTACAGATCTTCTTTCTGTATCCATTCAGCCAGTCTATGTCTTTTGGTTGGAGCATTTAATCCATTTACATTTAAGGTTCTTATTACCATTTTCTTAATTGTTTTGGATTTGTTATTGTAGGCCTTTTCCTTCTTTTGTGCTTCCTTCCTAGAGAAGTTCCTTTAGCATTTGTTGTAAAGCTGGTTTGATGGTGCTGAATTCTCTTAGCTTTTACTTGTCTGTAAAGGTTTTAATTTCTCTGTCAAATCTGAATGAGATCCTTGCTAGGTAGAGTAATATTTGTTGTAGGTTTTTCCCTTTCATCACTTTAAATATGTCCTGCCACTCCCTTCCAGCTTGCAGAGTTTGTGCTGAAAGATCAGCTCTTAACCTTATGGGGATTCCCTTGTATGTTATTTGTTTTGTTTTGTTTTGTTTTCCTAGCTGCTTTTAATATTTTTTCTTGGTATTTAACTGTTGATAGTTTGATTAATATGTGTCTTGAAGTGTTTTTCCTTGGATTTATCCTTTATGGGACTCTCTGTGCTTCCTGTACTTGACTATTTCCTTTCCTATATTAGGGAAGTTTTCAACTATAATCTCTTCAAATATTTTCTCAGTCCCTTTATTTTTCTCTTCTTCTTTGGGACCCCTATAATTCGAATGTTGGTGCCTTTAATATTGTCCCAGAGGTCTCTGAGACTGTCCTCAATTATGTTCATTCTATTTTTTTATTATTATTCTGCTCTGCAGTAGTTATTTCCACTATTTTATCTTCCAGGTCACTTATCCATTCTTCTGCTTCAGTTATTCTGCTATTGATCCCTTTTAGAGTGTTTTTAATTTCATTTATTGGTTTGTTCATCGTTGCTTGTTTCATCTTTAGTTCTTCTAGGTCCTTGTTAAATGTTTCTTGCATTTTCTCTATTCTATTTCCAAGATTTTGGATCATCTTTACTCTCATTACTCTGAATTCTTTTTCAGGTAGACTGACTATTTCTTCGTTTGTTTGTTCTGGTGGGTTTTTACCTTGCTCCTTCATCTGCTGTGTGTTTCTCTGTCTTCTCATTTTGCTTAATTTACTGTATTTGGGGTCTCCTTTTCACAGGCTGCAGGTTCATAGTTCCCATTGTTTTTGTTGTCTTCTCCCAGTGGGTAAGGTTGTTTCAGTGGGTTATGTAGGCTTCCTTGTGGAGGGGAATGGTGCCTGTGTTCTGGTGGATGAGGCTGGATCTTGTCTTTCTGATGGGCAGGACTGCATCCGATGGTGTGTTTTGGGATGCCTATGTCCTTATTATGATTTTAGGCAGCCTCTCTGCTTATGGGTGGGGTTTTATTTCTGCCTTGCTAATTGTTTGGCATAGGGTATCCACCACTGGAGCTTGCTGGTCATTGAGTGGAGCTGGGTCTTAGTGTTGAGATGGAGATCTCTGGAAGAACCTTTGCTGTTTGATATTACATGAAGCCATGAGGTCTCCAGTGGACCAATGGCCTGAACTTGGTTCTCCCACCTCAGAGACACAAGCCTGACACCTGGCTGAGCACCAAGACTCTCTCAGTACATGGCTCAGAAGAAAAGCGAGAGAGAAAGAAAGAAGGGAAGAAAGAAAGAAAGAAAGAAAGAAAGAAAGAAAGAAAGAAAGAAAGAAAGAAAGAAAGAAAGAGAGAGAGAGAAAGAAAGAAAGAAAGAAAGAAAGAAAGAAAGAAAGAAAGAAAAGAAAATTAAAGATATTAAAATAAAAAATAAATTATTAAAAATAAAAAAATTCAATGTAATTAAAAAAAGAAATGGACAGACAGAATGCTAGGACAAATGGTAAAAGCAAAGCTATACAGACAAAATCACACAAAGAAACATACACATACACATACACACTCACAAAAAGAGAAAAAAGAATAAAGTATATATTTATATATATACAATTTTTTTTTTAAAAAAAGAAGAGAGCAACCAAATCAATAAACAAATCTACCAATGATAATAAACTCTACATATTAAACTAAGATAAACACAAAACCAGAAACCAATTAGATGCAGAAAGCAAACCCCAGGTCTACAGTTGCTCCCAAAGTCCACCATCTCAATTTTGGTATGATTCCTTGTTTATTCACGTATTCAGCAGATGCAAGCTACATCAAGTTGATTGTAAGGATTTAATCCACTGCTCCTGAGACTGCTGGGGGAGATTTCCCTTTCTCTTCTTTGTTCGCACAGCTCCTGGGTTTCAACTTTGGATTTTGCCCTGCCTCTGCGTGTACGGGGGCTCTGGCTCACTCAGGCCGGGGGGTGGGGGGAGGGAGGGATGTGGAATGTGGGCCAAGCCTGTGGCGGCAGAGGTCGGCATGACGATGCAACAACATGTGGTGTGCTGTGTGTTCTCCTGGGAAGTTGTCCCTGGATCACAGGACCCTGGCAGTGGCGGGCTGCACAGTCTTCTGGGAGGGGAGGTGTGGATAGCGACCTGTGCTTGCACACAAGCTTCTTGGTGGCTGCAGCAGCAGTCTTAGCGTTTCATGCCCGTCTCTGTCTCTGGTGTCTGTGGACACCCGTCTCTGGAGCTCTTTTAGGCAGTGCTCTGAATCCCCTCTCCTCGCGCACCCTGAAACAATGGTCTCTTGCCTCTTTGGCAGTTCCAGAGTTTTTCCTGGACTCCCTCCCAGCTAGCTGTGGTGTACTAGCCCCTTTCAGGCTGTATTCAGGCAGCCAACCCCAGTCCTCTCCCTGGGACCTGACCTCCTCCGAAGCCTGAGCCTCAGCTCCCAGCCCCAACCCGACCCGGTGGGTGAGCAGATAAGGCTCTCTGGCTGGTGAGTGCTGGTTGGCACTGATCCTCTGTGCAGGAATCTCTCCACTTTGCCCTCTGTACCCCTATTGCTGTGTTCTCCTCCGTGGCTCCAGTGCTTCCCCCCGCCCCGGAACCTCCACCCCTGTCTCTGCCGGTGAAGGGGCTTCCCAGTGTGTGGAAATTTTCCTCCATCACAGCTCCCTCCCCAAGGTGAGGGCCCGTCCCTATTCTTTTGTCTCTGTTTTTCCTTTTTTCTTTTGCCCTACCCAGGTACGTGGGGAGTTCCTTGCCTTTTGGGAAGTCTGAGGTCTTCTGCCAGAGTTCAGTAGGTGTTCTGTAGGAGTTGCTCCATGCATAGATGTATTTCTGATGTATTTGTGGGGAGGAAGGTGATCTCCATGTCTTACTCCTCCACCATCTTGAAGGTCCAGTCCTGAAGGCAATTTTATAGAGATAGAAAGTAGATTAGTGGGTGCTGGGGACTAGAAGTGGGAAACTGGGTGGGAACCGGCTGAACTGTAAATGGGCATGAGGAATCCTTTTGGGAGATGTGAAAATACTCTAAGGATTATTTATGGTGATTATTGAAGCTGCCAATAAAGTTAATAAAAAATCATTGAATTGTACACTTGAAATGCATTAATTTTGTGCAATTTAAAATACATCTTAATAAAGTTGTTAAATATATGTTTACATACACACACACATATACATATAGTTTTTAAGCTTTGGACATTATACTTTTTATATTTTCCCCTATAACTTTGTGCTCTCTTAAATTAAATCAGAGGGTATAGTATATAAAAATTTGACTGCCAAAGTTGATTGAAATGCTTCATGACATTATACATGACAAAATTTCAAAGTTAATAACATTTTTAAAAGAATATTTTCTATATCAATATACAGAACTTAAAAATTATAAGTATATATTAATAATATTATTTATACTGTTTACATGTTTATTTTTGTTTTAAATTTAATTTAACGTAAAATGGAAAAGAAAAATTAGTTTCCTGTTACAAATGTGTTTCTGTCTTTTTCTCTGGATTTCCTGATGATTTGGCTCTTACTGTTTTATTTAATGAATGAATATTTTCTTTGATCTTTGTTGTAAATTGTATTATTTTTAAATTTTTCTTCATTTAATTATGTCTTGCCCTGAAGTTTGTTCTTTTCTGATTTAATATTGCTAATCCCACTTTTGGATTTTTGTTTATTTACATTTTCCTTGGCTGGCTAGATCCATCTTTTCCATATTTGGCTTTTCTGGGTTATTTTGCAATGTGTATATTTTTGTATACAATATATTACTAGGTTTTGTTCTAATAAAAATGTTTACTTTAAACGTTTGAGTTAAGCCTATTTACATTTATTTAAATTATATATATGTTTGGTTAATTATGTCATTATTTCCCACTGCTTTTTAAAATATTTCACTATGTAAACAGTGTTTTCTTTTATGCATGTTTGTGGGGTTTTTTCCTGATAATTTGGAATGTTTATACATTTTCTAGAGGTTTTCTTTATAGGTATTACTTTTAGCCATATTCTTAGTTATCTAAATCTTTAAACAAGCTCTATTGACTTCCTCTTCTACCATGTCCCAATCACTGCTTATTTTGTGTCAATCAGAAAAGACTAGGTTATACTGCAGTAAAAAGAACACAACATTTCAGTGACATTTTGGCAACAAAGTTTATGTCTTGCAAAAAGTACCTTACAGTCTGGGCATCTCTCCAAAGCAGCTATTCTCCATGTGGCAGCTCAGAATCTCAGGCTGCTTCAATCTTGTGGCACTTACTTCTCAACATAATGCTTCTGGTCCACTCTGCAGGAGAGGGGAACATGGAGGAGTCTGCAGCAGGAATTCAATGTGTCAGCCCATAAGTGACAGCAGTCATTTCTGTTGATATCCTTCTTGCCATAAACTAAATCTTAAGAAGGAGACAGTACTCCTGCTGGTACCAAGAAGGAGATGTGAGCAAGATATGAGTAAGTGCTTGTAACACATACTACATGATTTCAACTATATTGAATTATTTAATAAGTCTACTTCGTATCTTTAAATATATAGTCATTCTTGTATTAATACTTTTAACACTTTGATATAATACTTGATCATAAAATGATTACTTATTATAAAATATGAGAAAACTGGACTAATTATTGTATCTTCCAGTTTCTGTCCCCTTCCAGTCTTATTTTTATGGTTTATATCATTCCTACACAGTCAGAGGTTATAAAATTCTTCACCGTATTTTTTTATGAAAAAATTTTAGCAAGAACTTTACTTCATTTATTTTTAGCTATCTCATAAATACCAGAAGATAAATTGGACAGCTTGTGATGAAATTTAGAAAAAATTTTCCATAAAGCAAACTTATAACTCTTTTCCTTTGGCTCTGTCTTCCAATCCCCCTTCACTGTGTTGAAGAGATACCTAGTTCTTCCTGATTTTTGGTTATGAGAGTGGTTTTCAAACTGACTGGACTCTCTGAAAAGGTAGTTCCTGAGCTGGGTTTTATGGTCACTAGATCCATGACTTTTCCCACTTTGAAAATGATCTCAGCCAATTCATGTCTCACATGCTTTGTTTGTAGAACAGGTAAAGCTTTGAGAAGCACAATATCCCCAACTGTGCCCTGCTGAAGAGTATCATTTTCACTGTTTTTTGAAATGCAAGATCTAAGTTTAAATTCCATAACCTCTTCACAGACTTATTTAATATTTGTAATATATGACTTGGTATTACTCTTTTTCTCTTCCGATATCGAAGTACAATTAAAACAAAATGAAAATGATTAGAACCTAATTCTATTGGAATTAGTTACCTGACTTTGTTGTCATTCTTAGTCTTATTTCCATAATTATATTGTAAGTTCTTTGTGGTGGGAAGAGAAGTGACATATTTTTCTATAGCACCTAAAAATTAGTGAGGCACAAAAAAAAAAAAAAATTCTTAGATTTTTTTTTTTTTTTTTTAATTAGAAGCATGTTCAGTTCTGAATCACCTTCCAGAGAGAATTTCTTGGAGTTTTGGAGCAATGTAGAGTAAATACAACAGACTAATCCGTACAATTTTTACCCAAATGTGGTAAATGGAGAGGGAGAATACGATTTCAATCTTAATTAGGTTTTATTTTACTATCACTATATGGAATTAGAATGGGAATTGGAATGCAAAGTTATACATTTTGTTTTAATTAATAAATTTTATTTTCTTTTTACCCTGTTATTTCAAATGTACTCTTCAAATTGGAGACCAGTTGAAATAAATTCATAGGATAAAATTGTGGGAAAGGGTTTCGTTGAATCAGAACAATAGTGCATAAGTCAATGATAGCAAATTCTCTTTACTAAGAGAATAGAAAGTAAAAAGTTTTTCCAGGGGTCCCATTATCCATCAACACTATACCTCTCTATATATCTATATTTGTATATCTATATCCAACTATCTGTCTATCTGTTTATCTATCTATCTATCTATCCATTATATATGTATTGGCTATGCATATATGCAATGCATATATATCAAAATGTAAAGAAAGAAATCCTAAAAGTAAATGGGACATATCTATTCAAGTTATTATTTAAAACCTATTGAGTGTTGTTTATATATATTATTAGACTTCCTAATTTCATATATAAAGTAGTACTTCCCTACATTATACTACCAGATAACACTAAAATTTACTAAGAATATTTTCCCTATTAGGTACCAACAATATAAAACAGAATACAAAGGATTTTAAAATTTATTCAGCAATTTCCAATGTAACTTTTGATGTTAAATAAAACTTCTGACTATTGAAATAAAGACAATGGAAAGTTTAGAAATGCAAATGAATGCAGAGGTGCTGTCTATATTATTGAACACAGTTCCCCAAGTCACCTATGAAAATATAATTCTAAAGCCTTAGATACATACTACTATTTATTTCAGTGATGAATGGATACTTTTTCATAAGGAAAAGAGTCATCATAGAACTTAAACTTTAACAAAATGTTATTTAAGTAAAACATACATAAAGAGGGCAAGATCTATATTATCAGTGGGCAAAGAGATTTCAACACATTTTTAGAAGCTGAAAGGAGCATCACACTCAATTCCATACATGGGTTTCAAAACATATTAGACACAGCTGGAGAAAAGATTAGTTAACTAGAAAATAATGCACTGGAAAATACTAAGAAAATTGTTGACTAAAGCACAGAGAGGCAAAACAATGGAAAATGGGATAAAAAAAATTAAATAAGGGAACCAGTGAAAATGTTAAACACACATGTAAATGGAATCCTAGAAGGAAAAGAGAAACAAAAAGAACAGAAATTTTATGGCAAGAAATAATGGTTAAGAACTTGCAAAAACTCTTTGTGATGTTAGCCTACATAGTCAAGAATCTCTATAAAATTAAAACAGGATAAATACAGAAAATAGTATTTAAGTTTAACATACTCAAAATTCTGTAAATAAATTAAATAGAAAAACATTTTTAAACAACTAAAAGAAAAAAAAATTAAAGGAGCAAAAATAGGACTAAATGCTAATACGCTAACAAAATTGATGGAAAATCAAAAGTCAATGGAATAACATCAATAAAGTTTTTTCCCACTTTCCTCCATTATGAAACAGCTTTCCATCATGCCTAAAAATTTTTAAACCTTATGAAGTTGCACAGATTAGCCCTTCAAATTGAACATATTTTCTTATTTAATTAAATTCAGTACCATGATTTAGATACTCTCACAAGAAGAACTTTGGATATTTTTAATCATATTTGGTTTATAGATCTATTTTCTTTACATCTCTCATATTTTAAAGGACAAACCCAGACAAATAAACTAATTTTTAATGTTGGCATTTTAAATCATATGTTGTATTGCATCATCCCTGCACTAATTTTTCTGAGCCTTTCCTCTCCAGGGAAGAATTGAGTGTTCTCTCATTTAGGTACCTGTCTAGTACATACAGTATTTCTATTTTAATATTAACTTTATTATTCTGAAACTGTTTAAACATGCTTTTTCTAATAAACTGCAAGCTCTTTGAGGGCAGAAACATTTCTTCTTTTGGTTATCATCTACCAAAATGCCTGGTACAGAGTAAGTGCTCAATAAATGTATAGTTTATGAATAAATGAATATAATGTAAAAATATTTTACACTACTTTCAGATTCAAATTACTATGACTAATTTCCCAATCAATATTCAATGTTCTTCCCAACATATCAGATCAAATTTCCATGGTAGGTAATGTTTTTCATTACCTACTAGATTAAAGTTTATCTAATAAGGTGAAACATGAAGAATGTCATATGAAATAAATAAATAAAATGACATGAATAGTCTAAAGAAGACATTCTATCATCTTTTCATAAATTGCACTTGATATATTATAATACTGTGAGGATCAATATAATATATTAATTTTGAAAGAGGAGATATAGTAGTAGAACTGGCCTCACTTTAGGGTAAGACAATTAAAAAAAAAAACAAAAACAGATTTTCCAGTTTGCTGATTTGCCACTCCCATTTTTCTACTCATCCAGCATGTTCCCTCTCCCAGCATACACCATCATGGGGTGAAAAAGTATTTAAATGAAAACACATTAAAAGACTACATTTATTAAAGCTAAGTTCTCAGCATCTAATATCAGATCCATTCCTACAGTTTGGAAACAGAAGAGACTGAAGAAACAAAGTCTGCTCCTTACATTATCAGAGCCATAGTACATCCCACTTACATACGTGGCAGTTATTTCTGGCCTTAAGTCTTGTTGGTATTCACTCCTAGAGGCCTTCTGCAGTTCCCAGTAGGGCTTCTGTGAAGAGTAATGGCCTCTTCTAGCAGTGGTTCTTTCATCATCAGCACCTATCAAAGGATCCCAGTTGTCTCTTGATTTTTTCAGCTGTTCCTAAAAGTCTGATGTACAAGAAAGCTCAGGGCCGTACACAAACAGCCATGTAGACAGAGCACTCATATTAGCTTCCCTGAGGAAAGTTCAAGTGGGAATTTTATGCAACTGGACAACTCTTTGGAGAAACTTAGAGCTGTGTTAGAAAATTAAACTGTAAGGCACTACAATGCCACACTCTAAACCTCTGCCACTTTCTTCTGTACTATGGGGCAGGAAATAGTTACCTAGGTTTTCCTGACTTACAGTAAGCATAGATAATTCATGGCTGAAACATCTGAGGGAGTGTGGTCTGTTTTATAACTATATGACCTTGGGTCTCACTTCCCAAGTAAAGGGGAATAATATTTTACCAGATAAAATTGTCATAAAATAAAATGAGGTAGCCCATTAAAGTGGTGAAAACATTTATAACAAATAGCAAGCCCTCAATAAATGTTACCTATTATATTTAAAACACAAAAGATCAATACAAATTCATAAGTAAATGAATGAAGTTTTCTGTCAACATGTGTTTTTTCTGTAAGAGAAAATGTACAAAAAACCCCTGCAACTTATATGCATCATTTTACCTCAGTATCAAATTATGGTCTTAAACTTTTAAAAAATGTATAGGACATAAAAAATATATCAAGATTACTTGAAAATAAATGGCATTCTAAAGTTAACAAATGACTAAATTAATTAAAATAATTTTTGTCAACAGATGGTCTTAGATAAAAAAAAAAAAAAGTCACCTGATACACAAAGATTAGGAGTTGAACAGATAGTTGAATATTGCTTGAGTTAAAAAAAGTACATTTACCCCTCTTATGTAAGTGTCTACAATCCTAAGGGAAACAAGTGTAGTTTTTTAAAGTGAAGGTAATAATTTGTGAAATTTGAGTAATTCTCTTTTTCGTTTTTTTTTTTTTTTTCACGTAGCCCCAAAGGGGCAAGAAGAGACTTTAATTCGAGGAAGGGGGATTCACCAAAATAAGAAAAGGTGCAGAGTGTGGTGGAGCAGCAGAGAAAAAGCAGGCTGGAGGACCCCAGCCAGGAATGTGTGGAGGACTCACCTTTCCATCTACAGGAGCACAGGAACTGCACTGAGGGATTAGAGGAAACAGTGACCCCCTTGCGAGCTGGGAGGGTAAGAAGTGGCCCCCGTGGCCAGACCTTGCCTGTCTTTCGGGCCCTGGCTCCTACGTGTGGCTGGTGACCATTGTTTATCCCTTGCCCCCAACCAGTGCTGGGTGGCCATCTTCAGGCAGAGCTCAGGAAGTTGGCAGAAGGTCTCCAGTGCTTCTATTGAGCCCAAGAGGGAAGAGGGCAAGAGAGAGGAACTAGAGTCTGAGACCTCCCTCCTTCTCCACTAGAAAATTCCCAGAAATTCCCTCCTGGGATTTCCCAAATCCGTGTCCCCTGAAGTCAGCCTCTGGACTCTGATGGCTGTGGGTTTGCTTGAAGCTGTTAAAAGATTATCAGTCCTTTCACGCACAGACAGCTAAGAAACATGCCTAATTCGTCCATCTAAGAGTCGTTCAGTACCAATTATCTGGTCTGAGAATAATTGTTAATGGATTGTTTGGGGCTGTGTAGTTACTCCATCTCAATCCAAGGGGAGACTAAATAACATGTCTAAATTTGCAAAGATAAGACATTGTAGAGCCTAGATATGAAAGAGATGGTCTAGTTGGAGAATCAGTGCTCTAAGATTCTACACTATTTTGCTTCTCTGAGGAGATGGGGCCTAACCATGCTGCCATAAAATATTAAAAGGGTAGTGGAAGAAAAATGATTTATTAACACAAAGGTATGGAGGTCTCAATTCTTAGGGAGAACAGTATATATAAATAAAAATTTATAAAAATCTAATTCCAAAATAGTGTTTTTTAGATTTTCCTTTTAAGCATGAATTATTCCAAAGTTTCAATATAGGACTATTTTTCTACTTCATTTGTAACCTGCTTCTATTTCTTATAGTTATGTAAAATATATTATTACATAAATTATCAAGTAACTTTCTGATCAATATTTGTGGCTATAAGCTGCTTCTTTAACTTTTACCTTCATAAAATCTGTGTTGTGTTGAAAAATTTGGGATCCTGATTTAGTTTATCAGCTGACAACTGTCAACTGAATGTAGCTAACCTGAAAAATGGGGCATCATTGAGACTGGTTTAGTGTCGCATCTTTCATGCTAATATTTCAAGGGAAAATGGTGAATTTACCTATATTGAATAGCTATCATATATCTCTGCTTTCAAATAATTTATGGCTTTGATCTCTGAAATACTTAGCAGAAATAATGACTTAACATAATCTGAAAAAGAGACTGTTATGTGTTCCCGTTCTTCAGTACTCTTCATGGGAACGTTTTTATTTGTTTGTTTTTGGCATTTGGTTTGTTTCTTTGCTTGTTTGTTTTTGATCTATAGTGACGTCAAGGACCATCTGTTTAAAATGGCAGCCCCCCAAAATTAAATGAGCCCAAATCTCCAAGTCTCCATCTCTGCTTGAAGGAAAGCTTTAGGCGAGGAACATCTCAATTGGGCTTTCCATGACAGAGAAATAAATTTGTGTTGTGATAAGCTACTGAAATTTGGGGGAATGTTTGTTGCCCCATTACACAACCCCCCAAATTTTGTATTGAGATATAATTGATGTATAGTAATTTATTAGTTTTAAGTGTACAAATAATAATTTGATATTCGCACATATTGTGAAATGATCATCACAATAAATCTAGCTGAAATCCATCACTTTACATAGTTACAGAATTTTTTCTTGTGGTGAGAACAACTCTCTTAGGAACTTTCAAATATACAGTACAGTATTATTAGCTATTGTCACTATGCTGTACATTATATCCACAGTACTTATTGATTTTATAACTGGAAGTGTGTACCTTTTGACCACCTTCAACCATTTTGCTTACTCTCCACCCTCTACCTCAGGCAACCACCAATATTTTCTCTATATCTGTGAGTTCAGCTTTATTTTTTATTTTGGTATGTTTGTTTCAGATTTCATTTGTAAGTGAGGTCATATGGTATTTGTCTTTCTCTGACTAAATTTACTTAACATAATGCCCTCAAGGTTCATCCACATTGTCACAAATGGCAAGATTTCCTTCTCTTTTTTATTACTGAATTATACACACACACACACACACACACACACATATGTATACACACACACACACATATATATATTTCTTTTTTCATCCATTGTTGGACACCTAGGCTACTTCCATGTCTTGGCCATTGTGAATAACCCTGCTATGAATACTGGGGTGCATGCATCTTTTTGAATTAATGTTTTTGTTTCCTTCAGATAAGTACCAGAAGTGGAATTGTTGGATTATAAGACCCTTTTATTTTTAAATTTTTAAGAACCTCCATACTGTTTTCCATAGTGACTGAACCAATTTACATTTTCTCCAGCAGTGCACAACAGTTTCCTTTTCTCCACATTCTTGCCAACACTTGTTATTTCTTGACTTTTTGATAATAGTCATCCTAACAGGGGTGAGGTGTATCTCAATGTGGTTTTGATTTGTATTTCCCTGATAATTAGTGATACTGAGCACATTTTCATGTACCTATTAGCCATATATCTGTATGTCTTATTTGTAAAAATGTTTATTCAGATCCTCTGCCCATTTTTTAATCAGATTGTTTTTCGGTATTTTCTTTTTCTTTCGATATTAAGTTGTATGAGTTCTTTATGTATTTTGAATATTAATCTCTTATCAGATAGATGATTTGTAAATATTTTCTCCTATTCGGTAGGTTGCTTTTCTTTTTGATGGTTTCCTTTGCTGTGCAGAAGCTTTCCCATTTTACATAGTCCCACTTGCTTATTCACTTGTTTGTTTTTGCTTTTGTTTCCTTTGCTTTTGGTGTTAATTTCAAAAAAAATCATTACCAAGACTAATGTCAAGGAACTTACCACCTATGTTTTCTTCTAGAAGGTTTATGGTTTCAGGTCTTATGTTCAAGTCTTTAATCCATTTTCAGGTAATTTGTATATATAATGTAAAATAGGGGTTATGTTTTATTCTTTTGTGTGTGGCTGTCCAGTTTTCCCAACACCTTTTATTGAAGAGAGTTTTTTTCACCATTGCATGTTCTTGGCTCCATTGCTATAAATTATTTAACCATATATGAGTGGATTTATTTCTAGGCTCCTCTTGTTTTCTGTTAATCTATGTGTCTGTTTTTATGCTAATACCACACTGTTTTAATTACTATAGCTTTGTAATATAGTTTGAAATCAGGAAGTGTGATGCCTCTAGCTTTGTTCTTTCTCAAGATTGCTTTGGCTTTTGGAGTCTGTGCTTTGAGTAGTATGGTTATTTTAACAATAATAATTCTCCAGTTTCTTTCATCAATGTCTTATAATTTTCATTGTGCAGGTCTATCACTTCCTCCAATAAATATATACCTAGTTTCTTTTTTTTATTGGTAGAGGTGTAAATGAGATTGTTTTATTAATTTATCTTTCTGATTGTCTTGTTATTGTGTAGAAACACAACAGCTTTTTTATGTTGATTTTGTATCTTACAACTTTACTCAATTTGTTTATTAGTTCTAATAGATTTTTAGTGGAATCTTCAGGGTTTTCAATGCATAATATTATGTTATCTGCAAATAGTGACAGTTTTACTTCTTTCTTTCCTATTTAGATGAATATATATTTTTTCTTTTCCCAAGCTGCTTGACCTGTGGCTCAGACCCATCCCTGGCACCCTCACCCATGTTGGACCCAAGGCCTAACCAGATGCTGCAGAGCCAATGCCAGTCCCGGCCCTGTGAGTAAGCCATTTCCCACAGCCCCTGCCAGGAGCACCATGGGCACTTCCCTCCTCCAATCTGAGGATGTGTGGGAACTTATGGACAAGACAGGCTTCTCAGCAGACTAGATCCAGCAGCTCTAGTGGAGGTTTAAGAAGCTGAGTGGAGATCAGCCCGCCATTCCTAAGGAGAACTTCAACAAAGTCCCAGGCCTGGAACTCAACCAAATACAATCCAAATAGCCATCTGCCTTCTTTGACAATATGAACATGTGCAAGGGGCTCAGTGGCCTGGCCCAGGAGATTAATTCTAGAGCTTCCTGATTACCATGTCTTACTTCCAACCCATGGAGGAGGATCAGGTGCAGGTGCACTGAAAAGAAGCTAAGAGTTTTGTTCTGTGTGTATGACTCAGACAGGGAATGATGCATCAGTCTGGAAGACTATCAAAATGTGGTTGAGGAGCTTCTCTCCAGAAACCCTCACACTGAGAATGATTCCACTCACTCCTATGCAGAGGGGGCGATGATGGAGTCAGCCAGAATCTGCATGGGGCAGGTAGAGCCTGATCAGGTGTCTGAAGAAATCACCTTTGATGACTCCTTGAAGCTCTGGCCATGGGGTAGACAGCAAGACCAACATGCACATCTTCCTTAGCATGGAAACCATCACCTTTTGTCACTGACCCACTGCCTACCCCCCGAAGAAACTACACTTGCAATGGGGCAGCCTCCCTGAGTGGCCTGGAGTAGCTGGCATCTTTTTGCTACAGCTCTTGTAAGATTTGTTGTTGATATGTTCTTATTATATATACATATTGGATATGAGTGTTGGCTATGGAGTGGGTGACAAGAGGAAGACAGATAATTTGTCTTTTAGTTTAGAGGATGCTGGGCCATGATAAGCCAAATTCAGACGTAACCAGTAGGACTGCACATTTTCCAGAGATCCTAGACTTTGAGTAGGATACAATAACTGGATGGGGCATTGAGGTTGATTCCCTGAAAAAAAGGCAAGTACATTCAGATGCATGAGAAGGAGGTTACAAATGGATATTTAAGAGAAGAAAAGTGTAGACTATAGCAGTGTTTACTATATGTCCCCTAATATATTTTTTCTTCTAAATTAATAGAATTTTTAATTGAGTACTTGGCTACCCATGGAAAGACTACATTTCTCCAGATTACCTGCAGCTGAGTGTGGTCATGTGTCTAATTCTGTTCCATAGCACAGGAGCAAAAGTTACATGTACAATTTCTAGTTAGTACCCTTAACACAAATAACCATGTCTTTATATTTCTTCCTTCTGTAGCTGGAATGGGGATAAAATTGCAGCAACTGGAATAAACATTTCAAACCAGAAGACGAAAGTTAGGTATTGAGGGTTACTAGCATCAAGGTAGACCAAGCCTGGGCCCCTGATGACTTTATGGAGGAAAGCCTTGAGCATAGAGGATCTTTTACAAGAAAGAGAATTAAATGAGATATAATCTTTCATAAGAGTTAATCTCTTGTGAACTATGACTGTCTGTTTCAATGGCAAAACCCACATCCTAAATAATACTATCAGATTTTGTAAATTAAATTGGTTTACTATGTGGCAGGTAAATTATTTACAAATTACATCTATGATAAAGAAAAAAAAATGCCTTCAGATAGATGGGCAAGAAGAAGAAATGTCCACAAAGAAGACACAATCAGTCTGGCTTCAAAACCAGATGATTATGGGGTATATTCTCCAAGTTGTTTTGTCCAAAGGATGATTCAAAAATTTTATAACCAGTAAAATTGTTGTTTGTATATGAAGGAAACTAAAATAAACATTCTCATCTAGGAAAGGACTAGAAAACATGTTACTCACATTACTCCACCAAGTTTTTTAATTAAAAATATACTTACTGTTATGTGAATATGATTTGTGTCACCCTGAAAATTCATATGTTGAAGTTCTAAACCACAGTGCCTCAGAATGTTTAGGAAAATGGGATTGTTACCGATGTAGTTAGTTAAGATGAGGTCATACTGGGTGGTGTAGGCTCCTAATCCAATATGAATGGTGTCTTTATAAAAAGGGGACGTTTAGGGCTTCCCTGGCGGCATAGTGGTTGAGAGTCTGCCTGCCGATGCAGGGGACACGGGTTCGTGACCCGATCTGGGAAGATCCCACATGCCGCGGAGCGGCTGGGCCTGTGAGCCATGGCCGCTGAGCCTGCGCATCTGGAGCCTGTGCTCCGCAACAGGAGAGGCCACAACAGTGAGATGCCTGCAAAAAAAAAAAAAAAAAACAATAAAAAGGGGACGTTTGGATACACACACACACACACACACACACACACACACGGGGAGAACATCATGTGAAGATGAGGGCAGAGATTGGAGTAATACAGCAGGACCCCAGGAACATCAGACTGCCAGGTGGGATAGAGACATAAAACAGATCCTTCATAGTTCTTAGAAGGAACCAACCCTGCCAATATCTTGATCTCAAACTCCTAGCCTCCAGAAATGTAAGACAATACATTACTGTTGTTTAAGACACCCAGTCTGTGGTACTTTGTGACAGCAATCCTGGCAAACTAATACATTTACTCAATTGAGATAGTAAAAAAAGTAAAGAACTAATGAATGGAAAATCCATCATATAAAAGGACTAATTATGAATACTAAAACCAGTTAAATATGGAAATACTCTTTAAACGATTGTGAATAAGATTACAAAATAGAATGCAAATATCAAAATGTTATCTTGAAAGAGAATAAGACAAAACATGTATGTGTGCATGTGAATGATAGATCAATTACCTTTATCAACTCCAATTTCCTTTGAAATGTTTCCCCCTAACTCAGAAATCTTCCTCCATAAGTACATAAATATAAAAATGTAAATATTTCTTTCACAAAACATGAGTATATCAGTACACAATATTGAAACAGTATTTACTCAGTAATAAAGATTGCGGTCACTGGAAATGCACTTTGAGTTTAGAAAAAAACTGAAAAGGTAATAAGTTGGACATGTGACCTTTATGATTTTTGACTCTATATCAGAACTTTAAAAGTAAAGGCTTAAATTTTAAATGTTGGTCTTTGAAATTATTTTTAAAGGGTAATGTATAACTGAATGTACAACTATTTTATTCACGCTTGATTTATACAGTAGATTTAACATTTATTCAACAAAGCTTTGCATATAATAAGAGTATACATGATGTTTTAAAAAGCTTACTAAATACCACTTAAATTGAAAAAAGTGTGTTGGGATTCAGTTCCAATATTTAGGCATTCCACACTATGGTTTTCTCCACCTAAAATAGACTTTATTTGAACTGAAAAAACTTTTATAAACTTTATACAAATATTTTATTTTATGTATGTATTTATAATAAAAAATTAAAACATGGGTGGTTAAATTATTTCCTCTCACCTTTTTCATGAAGCAACTTATTTTTTTGTTTGGCCAGTTTTTGCTTCAACTCTGAGTTTCGTTTCTTTGATATTCTTTCAAATGTAAGTAGATTCTTCTGGCAGTTCCTAGTGACAGAGTAACTTATTTCTGCAGTAGCAATATTTTGTTTTTCTACTAAGCTCATGCAGTAACCTGAAACTGTTCAACTGAGTCTACTCTAAATATAAGTACCGCATAACTTTCAACTTTTTATAAGCCTGAAAAGTTCATAATTTTTTTCCTTTCGTGGCCACTCAGGAATTCTCAAAACCCGAAACTTACAATCAATTTATACTTTAAACAAAAAGCTTGGCAGGGTTTTCATAATGTTGGTAAAACAAAAATTTAAAATATAGCCTCTGCAAGTTTTGCTCAAGACCAGATGACAGCATTAAACAATTAAAAAAAAAAACAGTTTTAGTTAAAGAATCATTATTGTCACTTCCAAAACCGTCGTATAACTTCAGTTAATAAAAGATTTACTGTGCTTATGTGAATGTTAATTTTCTAAAGATTTGTTACCATGCAACCTAAAATTTATTTGGGAACTATTATGAAATAACCCAGTCATATCTTTGTCCTTATGTTGATCATTCTTATTTAATGAACATAATAAAAAGCCATATTTTAAGGATTATTAAATTTTAAGTGGGGAAGTTACTGTCTGTATAGAGGGGAGAGATTTTGTTTTTAAAGGAAGGCTTTTATTTTTGAGTGATTTTTTTTTCTTTTTTAAAAGAGATATCTTTATTTTGCCACAATAGGAAAAATTGAATTTTCCAGGAGAACACCACTCCATTATGTATTTCATTACTCCATTCTGTGGTTCCAGGAGGTACTTGTTTGAATTGCAGTGTTATTACGCTAATTTTTAACTTTTTTGTTAATGTGTATGATATTGACTGGGTCAGTGGTCAAGGTTAATATCCCCATTTAACTGAAAGAAAACTGAGAGACAGGATATTCATATCCTGGCTGTTAATAAGAATTAAATGTTATTTTTCATATTTGTATCACTACAATTTGATCACTTTGCATCATTCTCTTTTATTTTAGTTATAGTTGATTTGTTAATAACTTTAATTCCATTTATGCACTAAAGGCTAGGCTTACATTTCCCAGAATGAAGAACCATTTAGAGCCATTCAAAGCATAACTATCTGATTTAGAATCATTAACTATTTGCTTTTAGATAAAAGAAAAAAAAAAAGAATTGTCTAGTTTAAAACTCATATTTCTACTCTTTTGTGCCTCTAAATTCTCCAAATAATGATTACAGCAGTTTTATTTTGAATACATTTATTTACTTTAGAAACAGCAGAGAAATATGTGTATCATACAGAAATAAAGAATAAGCTAATAATGAGTGAAAGGAAAAGAAATCCATATGCATGAACATGATTCTTTTTTTCCCTGTAGTCTGATGGGACATAACCATTGGCAATAATTTAATGTATAAGTTTTCATTCTTTTGTTTCCTACAAAAACAAAAACAAAAAACTAGAAATTTCTTATGAGTTTATTGTACTTGTACAAACTAGAGTTAATTTTAAATGTTCATGACTAATAACCTCATTTAAAAGTTTAAAATTCAATTGATTTACCATGTCCATTTTTAATCTTATTTCTAGTATTAAAGTAGATGTATATTCATCTATAAATGTACATGAACCTGATCCTTATATATTGCAATGCATTTTCTAGATCCTTTGGCATGCCCATGTAAATACAAAGGCCCAGATGAACTTAAATTAATAGAATTTCAGAAAAATCACCATTTTTAAGGTAAATTTATCCCTGTATATTTTCACATCTTCAGTGATTATTTCCTCATATTGTTTTATAATCTTGAACATTTTGTGAGAGAAGACTGTTATTAAGAATTCATCTGTTCTTAATTTACTCCTTACCTAAAGCCACAGAACAATGTTCTATTTGTAATATCAAGGCAGTTGGTTGATGTAAAAAAGGACTGATATTAATTACAGAAAATTGTCATCAAATGGAAAAGAAAAATGAAGAGTCTTATGGAGGCTTAATCCTGATTACAGCTTCAAATTGCTCTCTCCATTAACACAATTGACACTCCCAGCTAGCAAATTTTATAGAGAAACAAGTAACCAGATATTTTCTATGGAAGATCTTTTTTCATTTTTTATGCTTTTTAATTTCGTTAATTTCTGCCAATGTAGCAATTGTTAACTTTTAAAGTCTGGTGCAAAACTTCATTTCAAAAGTATAAAGAGAATAAAGCCTACCTAATTATTAACATTTTTCATTTTTTTTTACTATGCATGTGTCCAATGGTTGTAAAACAGCAGCTACACAAATCCACTGACACAAATATTTTAAATATAAATTTAAACATGAAAAGATGGTATTAGCCAATGTAAATAGTCACTAGATATACACATTTTAACCATGTGAATTGGATTAACTTCAAAGGATCAGAATGACGTTTGGTAAATAATCACTTCCAGTACATTAGTGCACTGGAACCTTCATATTTCGGGAAGAGATAATTCACCCCATTTTGGTGAGCAATTTTCTCACTACACAGTTAAATTACTGTACAATCAGATCCAGTACCTTATATCCATGGGACACCTGGTTTGAGAAATTAAAGATATTTCAAAAACACTATTTCAGCTACCTCCACAACACTATCTGCCGCATTAGCCACTAGTCCACTCCATCATCTATTCATCAATTCCCTAAGTTTATATTAACTTACCTGCCAGGGCAAACTAGGATATGAGTTTTCACAAACTAAGTAGTGGAATGCAATCCTTATACAGTATCACGCAGTATCAGCACATCTATTTTTCCTTATATTCCGAGCTCTCTGCAGACAACAGATAAGAAAATACAAATATAATATTGACGCTAAGGACAATGAAAGTTTTAAAAGTTTTTATTTCACCAATAAAAAAGGGAAAAAGTGTGATAATTTAAAAATAGCTTTTTTTACCCATTAAGAACATCAGGTAGTTAACTTTTCATATTAAATATTGAGTTTCACCTTAAAACCTTTGAGATTCAATCTCTACTCAATAGCTTCAAGGTGTTCACCTATAGTTTCAATGTCACCATTTCCAGCTGAGAATATGATCAAGCATGAATCAAGGAGAAAGCTTAAGTTAGAGAAAATTACATTCAAATACTAGGGTTTTTTTGCATTCTACTTCTAGATCAACAGTTTTTTTCCACAGTCGCTGAGGTGCTAATGTCTTTCTTCATATACGACTTTCTGGGATGGAAGATGATATGCCTTTTACTGAGATATAATTTACATATCATAAAATTGATCTATTTCAAATGTACTGTTCATTGAATTTTAGTATACTTATACAATTGTACAACTATACCACAATTTAATTTTGGAACATACCCATCATCCTAAAAGGAAACTTTGTGCTCATTTGCAGCCACATCTCATTCCTACACTCAGTACTGGGCAAATAATAATCTATTTAGTCTCTGTAGATTTGCCTTTTCTGGATATTTCACATGAATGGAATCATATAATATGTGTTCTTTCATGACTGGCTTCTTTCACTCAGCATAATGTTTATTAGGTTCATGCATGTTGAAATGTGTATCCGTATTTTATTCATTTTCATTTGTGCCTATGTTTTTTAACATGATTTAAATACTTTGTTTCCAGAAACAATTGTGTAGAGATATGTGTAATTTTTTTTGACCTCTTGTGCTATTTTCTGTTAGAACTATTGACCTAAGATAAAACATATTTCTCATAACTTTAAAAAATAAGCATAGGAAATATTATCAGAACAAAGAAAGAAAAATTTAAATCAAGTAAAAGAATGTTATAAAGCAGGAAGTGGAGGATAGTGGTTGCTTGCTTTAAATTTCATTTTAAATAATTATTTTTATGAATGCCTTCCAAGATTAATTGTATTTCCTAGTTGTTGATTGTGACTTTTATGGACTGGTTGTTATTTATACCTTCAATAGCAAAGTCTAATCTGTTCCTCTTTATTTAAAAGCTGAGTGTCTTCAGCCCCTCATACAAAATAATTGTGTGATCTGAAAGAATATATAGTGTTACCAGGACAAATATTTGAAACATGTACAGATCTGAAGCAGCTTTGCAGATCTCAAAGGGGATGGATTTATTTTATAAATATATAAATATTTGTAGATTGAAAAAATTAAGTTTATGAAATATACTTAAAGGAGTTATGATGACTAAAGAAGATTGGTATTCCAGCTCCTGGAAGGAATTATGGGAAGAGTGAGTGAATTCCCTCTGTTAGTTCAAAATCTTTATAGGCATATTTTACATAAGGAGTAAAAACATTATAAATAAAACATTTAATTGTACTAACTGAATTTGAAATGGACCTGTGGAAAGGGGGTGAAATAAAGACTGTGAGAGCTTCACATATTTGTGAAAAAGTGCTAGTACAGGTATCGATAGAATATAAAAATGAAGACTTTATGGAAAAGCAGGCACAATTTTTGGATGGGAAAATGTATAATTTAAGATTGTTATGGTATAAATATGAATATTGAATTTGTTAAATAAAGTAAGTAGAAATGAGCCTTAAAAGGTTTAGATTACCTGTAAGGCTCTTGTTTTCTTTAAATGGTGTCAATGATTGGTACAAATTTAAGAGAGGATATGTAGAATTTGAATCCTGTAAATTTTGAATAGATTATGTAAATTATGCAGTGGTAGATATTTCAATATTAAAAAGAACTTTGAAAACAATTTGTGGGGTGAAAGCTCTGTATTACTTTCCCATATAATTGCAGTATATACTTTTAAAATACTGTTCAAATATTTAAACTTGAATATCTTACATATCCATCTAGGTGGCATTGGATTAAAAAAGTTTCATGATAATAAGTTTATTCCATTTTTCTGCCAATTATATAAATCTTATACATCCATAAAGGGCTAAAGAGAATATCTGAAGTCATTTTAGTACAGAATTTCTACATCCTTCCTATTATAAAAAATGGGTTTGTATTCCTAGTATTTGCTTAGTTATAGCAGACTTTACCTTAGATTAAGCATTTTTTTCCAACAAATTATTTGAGCACCTACTCTGTGCCAGATACCATGCCAGATACCATATTTACTTTGAGAAAAAATATGAAGGACTTTCCCTGAGGGAGGAAATATAGTGTAGTATCTACTTTAAGACACAGCTTCTAGAGGGAGATTTTCTGGTTTCAAATTCTAAGTCTGCTACCCCTTAGTTGATACCTTTATACTATTTATTTAACAACTCCAAGCTTCAGTTTCCACAGTCATGAAGAGATATTTTCTTCTTCTTATGGTTGTTGTATGAATTTAAAGAACACGCAATAAGTAGCACATTGTCTGACTTATACAAAATCCACAGCAATGCATAGAAAAAATGCCCACTTATTCACTAATGATGGCTCTTAGTCTAACCAAATCTGATATTATTATTCATTCTAAAAGGAATTTGAAACAGGGAGCATGACATCCATTGTCTTTGTAAAGATTCAGTTGACAACTTGTAATATAAAGCTTCTTCATAATAAATAGGTCAAGTTTATTTGAATGCAACAGTTCAGATATAGGTACTACAATCAACAGAAACTATCAATAAATCAGTGAAGACTTAGAGAAAAATACGTTGAGTATCACTAAAAACTTTGTCTTTGAGGATATGAAGAAGAAAAAGCCTCGAAAGAACAGGTCATCTTAAGACACTGTGTTTTTCAAAACTTGAATTACTCATTATTCATTTATTTATTAATTCAATGCATATCTATTTACTGTCTACTATGCAATAGGTATTATCTCAGGCATTGAGTATACAAAGGAGAATATGTAGAAAATAAGGGAGCACAAATTTTTTGGTAACATTAGGTTTAGCTGGAGATTACTTTGCAAAATAATTTTTATTTCCCCCAGAATTTACTTTTACTTCCTTGTAAGACATGATTCTTTTCAATGATACATGAATTAGAGTATGAAGAAAGGGTGCTACTAAAATAAACAACTTTATGTTTACAATTATATATTAGACAATAAATTCATTGTTTTCTATGTATTGCAAATATTCTGTACATACACATAATTGTCCTCTGCAAATGAGTGCAAAAATGCTAGGTATACTTTATTATTATTATTGAGTCTAGCTTTATGTCTATCAACAACTCCATACATTTCATAGAGAATGAAGTAATGAAATTTTAAGTTAGACTATCATGGATATTAAATATCATCCTGAATATAAACTAAACACATCCAGAGACTTTATATCAGTGAGTGGCTGAGATATTTTGAAAAAAAATAATTACTTTGAACAGTATCTCATTTGTACTCTGAATATAAGTAACTTATTTAAGAAGTTCTGGCCCAGAAGCTTGTAATATGTCAACATTTGTAATATATCAACATTTGGAGGAATTCAGGAAAATATGTACAAAGGCACAAAGAAGAGGGAAGAGAGGTAGATCCCATATCCCTAGAAATGTATTTGACTACTCAGGAAGGGAAAAGAGGGAATAAAGAAGAAAGTTGACCATTAATACCCACTGTATGGGAAACAGATGAAGAATAAAGTTTGTAGAGATGAAAATTACATAGGTTCATTAAAGTTCACATATGTCATGCTAACAATTTTCGACATCATCATATTCAAAATGGTTGACATTTTTTGACATTCTTCAGAATGAGAGTGGCATGATCACATTTGAGTCTGATAAGCACTTTCTTAATTGTAAGGCAGAAGAATCCATGGGGTGCAATACTGAGAATGAGGAAACATTGAGACTTGTAAAATAAAGTGATCCATATTCAAAACAAAATTAGGTTATAACTTTAGAAAAAATATTGTGCCATTTGCCATTTTAAGTTATCTGGATAAAAATAATTATGTGGGTAAGATAAAAATATATCTGTTGGATATCACTGAGACATGGTCTCTTCTATTTGGAAAAAAAAATGAGTAAAAAGTTAAATTTTGTTTACTCCTAGCAGTATTTCCCTGAGCTTCAAAAGGTTAATGTGCACTGTAAATTTCCAAGAGGGAGATATAGAATAACATTTTCCAAATTTATTTGACTAATGAAACTTCTCCCTCCTCTAAGAATCCTGAGTTTTTATTACCTATAGCACATTTTAGAAAATGAAGTGTTCTCATGAGTCAATAATATAATAGGCATTATTGAAGATGGATGCCACCATAATAATAGAAGTCTGTGTAAAATAACTGACTGAACCCTGTAGTAGTAATTATCTCAAGAGCTAATTTACAAATTTATTTTCAATAAGACCTAGGGTTTTTCCTAAGTATTATTAAAATATAACTTGAGTTTCAATTGAAGAACTGGGATGCTTTACAATTTCAATCAAGGAGAGAGAATTATAAAATTCAATCAATTTGTAATGTACACAAGACAATATTATCATAATGAAATTCTGATCTGAATAGACTAGTAAAACAACAATTTGTCGTTAGACTCCAGCACCTTCTTGGACACAGGCCACAATAATCTGAATGACTAGATAATCAATTAAGTGCTTATAATATTCATGCCAAAGGCAAGAATTCCCCTCCTTCACAAGTTCATTTTGATATTGTACTAGAAGTACTAGTTAATGCAATAAGACAAGACAAGAAGAGAAAAAGTGTTTAGATTGGGAAGGAAAAAAAATTTTTTTTGGTCACAGATGACATGATAGTTTATGTACAAAATCTGAAAGAATTTACAAAAAAAATTTTTCTGGAACTAAGAAGTGACTATGGAAGAATTGGAAAATACAAGGTTAATATATAAAAGTCAAACACTTTCCTATAAATGAGAAATGAAAAAGTGGAATGTGAAATTAAAAACACAATATATTTTACATTAGTACCCCCCAAAATGAAATACTTAGATGTGAATCTAACAAAATATAAACAAGATCTATATGACGAAACCTTTAAAAATATGGTGAAAAAATCAAAGAAGAACTAAATAAATGAGGTATAGTCCATGTTCTTAGATTGGAAGGTATTGATATTGTCAAGATGTCAGTTCTTCCCAACTTGATCTATAGGTTAAATGCAATCTCATTCTTTGTAGACATCAACAAATCAATTCTAAAGTTTATATGGACAGGCAAAAGAACCAGAATAGCCAATACCTTATTGAAAGAGAAGAACAAAGATGGTGGACTGACCCAACTTTAAGACTCACAATAAAGCTACAGTAATCAAGACAGTGTGGTGCTGGTGAAAGAAAAGGCAAACACATCAATGAATCAGAAGAGAGAGCCCAGAAATAAACCCCTATAAATACAGAAACCTGGTCTTTGACAAAGGAGCAAAGGCAATACAATGGAGCACATATAGTCTCTTCAACAAATGTTGCTTGAATAACTGGACATCCACATGCAAATAATGACTTTTGACTCATGCCTTACACACTTCCCAAAAACTTAACTCAAAGTAGGTGAAAAATCTAAGCGTCAAATGCAAAACTAAAAAACTCCTAGAAGATAACATAGGACAAAGTCTAGATATCCTTGAGAAAATTGTTTTTTTTGATACAACATCAAATGCATGATCCATGAAAGAAATAATAGATAAGCTGGACTTCATTAAAATGAAAACCTTATTTTCTGTGAAAGACATCTCAAGAGAATGAGAAGAGATGCCATGAATGATGAGAAAATATTTACAAAATACTTCTCTGATTTAAAAACAAAACAAACAAAAAAACACAAAAAAAACCTGTTACCCAAAATATATAAAGAACTCTTAAAACTCAACAACAAGGAAAAAAATCTTATTAGAGGTGTCTGTGAAGGTGTTTTAAAGAATTTATAATTTTCAGACACCTCACCAAAGATATACAGATGGCAAATTACCATCTGAAAAGATTCTCCACATCTGTCCAAAATCTGGAACACTGACAATATTAAATGTTGGTGAGCATGTAGAGCAACAGGAACTTTCATTCATTGCTGGTGGGAATGCAATGGTATAGCTGTTTTGGAAAAGTTTTCTTGCAAAACTAAACATACTCTTACCATATAATCCAGCAATCCTGAATCCTGCACAAAGATATTTATTGCAGTTTTATTAATAATTGCCAACACTTGGAAGCAACCAAGATGCACTTCAGCAGGTAAATGGTTAAATAAACTGTGGTACATTCAGACAATGGAATATTATCCGGTGCTAAAAAGAAATGTATTATCAAGCCCTGAAAAGACATAGAGGAACCTTAAATGCATATTACTAAGTGAAATAAGTCAATCTGAAAAGGTTACATACCATATGATTCCAACTATATGACATTTTTAAAAAGGAAAACCTATAGAGACAGTAAGAGAATATCAGAGGTTGTCAGGGGTTGGGTAAGAGGAAAAGAGTGATGAATAAGCAGAGCACAGAGGATTTTTAGTACAGTAAAAATACTCTGTATGATACTATAATGATGAATGCATATCATTATACATTTGTCCAAACCCCTTGAATTTATAACACCAAGACTGAACTCTAATGTAAACTGATGACTCTGGGTGATTATAAAGTGTCAAGGTAGGTTCATCATTTGCAACAAATGTACTACTCTGGTGGGGAATGCTGATAATGGGGGAGGCTATTTATGTGGGGCAGGAGGTATATGGGAAATCTCTGTACCTTCCTCTCAATTTTTCTGTGAATCTAAAACTGTTGGAAAAGTATAAATTCTTAAAACAAAAAAAATGTCATCTGGATCTGTGTTATACTTAGCCTTTAAACACTGAAAATAAATATAACATTCAACTCAAGAAATTAGAAAATAGCTAAATAAAATGAGAGGAAAAAGGCAGAACGTTATAATTAAATATCAGAAACAATAGATTTGATAAATGCATTTTAATATTGGGTTCTTAGGAAAACTTCAGGAAATATATAGTACTACTATAAGAACAAAATTTGTTTTTTGGTACATTAAAAAAAAAAACTAAAAAATACCAACTGAGAAAGAACATCACTTACAGAGGATATTAAATGAATTAAAAGAAAATTATTTGTATAACACAGTGCTAATAAATATGAAAATAACAGAAAGTGGAAGAGTTTATATATTACTCAAATAGATCAGAAACAGTTGAAAACTTAAATTATCTGAAGGACATTGAAAAAAATAAAAAAGTGTAATGAAGAATTACTATTTAATATTTCTCCTATCAATTCCATTTATTTAGTATTTTTATGTCAGCTGGTACAATTAAATAAATGGACAAAATGATATATAAATATTAGGAAGAAATAGTAATACATATGACTTGCATGAAAACATAATTAAAATATTATGACAATTTAAACTAATTGAAAAACAAAAGGCTGTTTGTGATCTTTATTATTGTTTACTGGTATTGTTAGAATTTTCCTTATTGAATTACAAGAAATCTAGACCTATTAAGGCAATTAGCTTTTTTTAAAATTCTCTCCACTGTTATTTTAATTCTGTGTATAACATTTTTTAACTCAAAAAGCTTTAAAATTTTTTGCCCAAATTTTTTGATCATTTATTTGCTTATTTTCATTATTTATATGCTTAGAAAGACTTCTTTCAGATAAATGACCTTATTTTTCCTAGTTTTTTTAGTGCTTTATATATATTTAACTCTTTTCTCTTAAAATAAATTTGTTTTATGGAGTACGATGGAAAAGTCCCTTGATTTTTATTTTATTTTCCAAACAGCTAATTCTCCTATCAGCTGTTATTGAAAAGTATATTTTATCTCTATTGGTTTCTTACCTTCTCTTTCCATTTATTAAAGCTGATATGTGAGAACTGTATCAGGATCATCACTTTTATTTCATAAATATTTTCTGTTAATATTACCTGTTACTATAATACATATTATGTATGTATATCTCTATATTTGACCTAATAAAAATTGAATTTAAAAGTAAATCAAAATGAAAAGTAGAAACTAAAAGATAAACTACTACTCCATATGTATAGATTCATTACAATTAAATAAGAAAAAATTAACAACATATTTTTTAAAAAAGGTAAGAGCATAAACACACTTTATTCATTTATAGAGAAAATGTAATTGGAAAAACAGCCACTTATGTCTTCATAATTGTTTATTCTCATAGTTCTCCCTGCAAATATTTGTATTACTTTCTATTTCTAGCCTTTCTAAATTTTTGATGTTTACAAAGCTACCTAAGCTCAGATATTTGACAGTTTCTGGAACTAAATTATTCTAAATTTTTTAGTGGTAGCTATATACTCTGTTATTAGAGTTAGAGAATCCCAATTCACAATTTTAAGTCACAATAATAATTAACAGCAATAAACCATGGTTAAGTCTTTCAGAGAGTTAAAGATATTGAAGAGGAAAACTTATTCAGAAATTATGGAGTAATATCCAACTGGGAACAATGTATACTGAATTCATGACTTTGAAATATTAAAGGGTGCAATTTTTAATACATCCAGTAATATATTGATAGGTAGAATTCTAAGATGATTACCATGCCCTCATCTCTACATCTTGTGCAATCTCTTCCCATTGAATCTGGGCTGTGACTTGTCTCAAACTAATAGAATATTGAAAAAGTGACCAAGTTTAACTCTTATGATTGGGTTATATTATACAGCAAAGTGAAGAGATTTTTCATATATAATAAAGGTCGCTAACAGTTGACTTTAAGTTAATCAAAAGAGAGATTGTCCTGCTAGCCTTGAAGAAGTGAGCTCCTATGTTGTGAGATGACTTATGGAGGGGACCACAAGCCAAGGACCTGAAGATGGTCTCTAGGAAGCAAGAGCAGTCCCTGGCTGACAGCTGGCAAGAAAACCAGGACTTCAATCATTCAGCCTCCAGAAAATAAATCCCGGCAACAACCTAAGTTTAAATCAGATTTTCCCAGGTCGAGCCTCCAAATAAGAACGCAGCCTGGCTGGCACTTTGCAGCCTTCTGAGATTCTAAGCAGAGAACCCAGTTAAGCTTTGCCTGAACTCTTGATCTGTGAAAACTGAGATAAGTAAGTGAAGTTTTAAAGGGCTAGGTGTGTAGTAATTTATTAGCAATTGATAACTAATATATACATATATGTGTGTGTATGTGTATGTGTATGTGTGTGTGTGTATGTTTATTTTTTTACTCCAGAAATAGAAAAATAGTATTTTTGGAAGAGTTACATTGTCATTGATCAAGTTATTTGCTTATCTCCTTAAAATGCTAAAAAGTAATTGTCAACATTAAAAACAAAAAAATTTTTGACCCTAGGTTGATAAATTAAGGCATTTTAAGATGATGCATTTATTACTGAGTTATGTCACTTGGATGTACTATCATGGAAATAGAACTTTCTAACAGTATTGATGTCACAAGGAAATGTTTGTTTTATCCATTTTACAAACCAGCACAAAGATTTTTCACAAGATGTATGTTTCAGAATGGAAAAGTAAAATCTTGAACTCTCTGGAAGCAGAAAAATGTTCTCTAGTTAGCTGTGACTGGAACTTAGTCCATTTCTAATACACTAATTTTACTATTTTTTTAATATTAAAATCATGGTAAAAAGCCCTGTTGGCACCTTCCGAATATTCTGTTTGGAGGAGCACTTGGAAATTTCATTTAGAGCAGACCCTTTTTCAGTGATTGCTGCTCCGTTAGAACTGATTAAAAGTACATTTCTCAGTCAGCATGACTCCAAAAATAAAAGTGTTAATAATTATCCATACCTCTACCAAATTTTTTTTAAAAAAGCAAACCCTTCTTTGAACATGACTTTCCAGTTATAAAAGAAAAAATGTCATTCTGTCACATATTATTTTTCTCCAGATATTATGGCAAACTGCTAAGAGAAGTTCACACTCTTCCTTGGTGGAGTCATCCACCTGTAAAGAGAAATATCTGCAACCACTCCATGCTGTTCTCTCCTGGTATATATGCCTTTGATATTACACCCTGTACCACAGTGCTACTTGGTAAAAGGATTTTGCACATAACCAAATAGATCTTCTTCACTGGCCATGTTTATCATTTACTTTGCACTAGCTTTATGAAGTTCTCAGAAATACTGTATCATTCTTCTTTTGTTACAGAAAATGAAACTTTGAAAAATGTTGCTGTAGTTTTGGCCTTTTCTTTACCTTTTTGGACAACATTCATTTAATATAGGAAAGCATTTTGGAAGTATTATGGGGTGTCTCCATCATATTACTAGAAACTATACTTTGAAAATGAAGATGCAACTCATTAACACTTTAAAAAAAAACACGCTGGACATTGGTGTAAACAGCTTATTAGTTTGACAAGATACTAGTATTTTAATACTAATTTTGTATTTGTTAATTTGGGCTTTGTTTCTTTTTCAGCTACTTGTGGAAAATAATTATAGCCTATGCTCATTGTAAAGTCATAACAGAAATTCACAATCCATAGTTTTACTGAAGTCTGTTCTTATTTAAGCTTGCAACATTATTTTAAGTTAGATGTTTATATTAGCATTTTATCATTATGTTTCGATTAATGACATTAGAGCCATTAACCCATTACAGTTAATGAGAACTATACTTTAGCACAATAGTAACATTAAAAACAAATTTAATAAACATAACAATAGCAGGCAAATAATGTGAGAATAAGTTAACTGAGTATAATTGCATCTTCGTAATTGTCTATTAAAATAGAAAAGCAATAATGCAAGTCTTACAGCACAATCACAACTTGGATGACTGAAAGTTGGTTTAGCTGGTATTGTTTCTGAGAATACCTGCTTTTAAAGACCTTACATATATTATTTAATTCTTAGTTGAGGGAATGAAGGCAATCAGAGATTGAATAAATTTCCAGATTTTAATCCAGGCACTGTGACTGCAGAGTTGGATATCTAACCAATACGCACTCTCTCTCAGGTTTTATTCAACTACAGAATAAAACCTGGGTGAAATTATTTTCTTTATTTTATTTTTCATTACTTTCAAATTGTGTATAGAGAAGCAGTAATGAAACTGTACTTTCTATGATTTGTATCAACGATTTCATTGCAATGATCCATTGGCTATTATCCTTGTTATTTGCAGATGGAGCGAGGGTTTCTTCTTGATGAGCAGGAGTGTAGCAGGGTAAGCAAAGTATCTTTCATCTTCTCATTGCATTTGCTCATGAGAAGTAAATGGTTAAATGGAAGCTGTGTTTTACATTTTCTTCTGGGTGAAGAGGGTTGATGTCCCAGGGATAGAAAGAATTTGACACAGTCAAATCTTCTAAACAGACAAATGATAGACCTCTTGGTGAAAGAAAATTTGGTATTTGCTAACAGGAGAATCCTTATCTATGAATATACAGGACCTACCAACCTGGCTAGGATTGCTGATGGTAACCAAATCTGGAATCTGCAAATTCACCTGGCATGAATCCTTAGGGTTCCCTGCAGAATGTTATGTAATCTATGTAACTAAGTATAAGATGAAGATATTTCATGACCAAAATCACTCCTTCTGTGTTAATGATGTGCCTGTATATATTATTAAAGATCTCACAGGTTATCCTGGTTGGAGTGCATTCTAACACAGCAGGTAGAACATGGGGAGAGGCATTGGAGATCCCAGACCACTTCCTGTTTTGCTTGCACCCTATGATTTTTATCCTTGAACCAATTAGAAAAATCAGATACTAGCAAAGATCTGATTCACATGAGTCTGAATTGGGAATAAAATATTTTGTATCTCATTTTATAAAAATAAAACAATTATTTCTAAGTTAGAAGTCAATTTTATAAGTGGAATTCTGAAGTAAAAAAAGGTGAGGTACTTTTTTTCCTGCTGAAAATAGATCTTGCTACAACTAAGTTTTAAATCTGAAGTTGATTATTCTTCTTAACTCGTGATAGATTTGCCACTGAAAACTTAAATGTTTGCTCTCAGGTGAGACAAGTAACAGGACCGCATCCATATTTCTACAAAATCTGTGTCAACTAACATGAAACCAACTAGACTCTGAGTGGAACTAATCACAACTTAGAGAGTAAAGTTATTTCCCTTGAATTAAATTTCAAAACTATTTTTAAATTTTTTAAGAATATCAACCATCATAAATAATTTATCTAGCTTTATTTTTATTTTTGCTTTGTTAATTCTTTTTGGGTTATCTTTAGTTGTCTGTATCTGTTTATTGGCCAACAAAAATTATTCTCTGCCTCTCAGAAGTAAACTTTTAAAATTATATAGAAATCCAAGAGTAGACGACATAACTATCATGTAATTGTCAAAAAAAGACCCTTTTAGAACAATGCATACTCTTTTGTACACTATATGATGGAATTTTGAATAATTTTATAATTATTTTCCAAATTCTATAATTTACAAAAGCATAAAGACAACATTTAGAAAATGAAAGCAACCAGCTGTTATATTAACTTCTTCCATAATTAAACTTAGAAAATTATCTAACAAAAAATATTAATTTTGTTACAGCTGTATTGCAGAAAATACAACAATTTAAGGAAGTAAGCATTTCTGTAATCTTCCGTAAGATTAGTCAATGATCAAAAACTACCTTTCTGGGCTTCCCTGGTGGTGCGGTGTTTGAGAGTCTGCCTGCCGATGCAAGGGACACGGGTTCGTGCCCCGGTCCGGGAAGATCCCACATGCCGCGGAGCGGCTAGGCTCGTGAGCCATGACCGCTGAGCCTGCGTGTCTGGAGCCTGTGCTCCGCAACGGGAGAGGCCACAACAGTGAGAGGCCCGCGAACCGCGAAAAAAGAAAAAAAAAAAAATTATTTTCCCTTTTAGAAGAATAAATAATGAATATAGGTAAGAATCAGTATGAATGGTTCAGCTGGAGAAATGGCTTTGGGAAGAAAGCAATCAGTGACCAAAAACCTCAGTCAGTTACTCATTAAATTACATATATTTGTATAACAAGTTTAATAGCCTGGCAGGCAAGAATATACACTTTATTCAAAGTTTTCCTGACCACATAGTGTAAAAAGCACTATGCTCCAGTTTCCATTTGTCTATCCATTACTTTGTTTTTTTCCAGTGGATTTCACAGTATTGGGAATGATTTTTTTATGTATTTGCTTACATACTTCTTCATCTCTTCACAAAGGAACCTCCACAAGGACTGGGATACTGTCTGTCTTGTACACTGGCTGTATGCTCATTGCCTAGAACAGTCTCTAACTTGTAGGAGAGACCCAATTCTTCTATATTAAAGGAATAATGAAGTAAATAAGTAAAAAATAAAATACCTTACTCTTTGAATTTGTGTCACATGCATTTTTAATGCTTATAACTTTGTAACTACATGTCACAAAGCACTTATTCTTAAGTATAGTATAAGTCTTGTGTTATCTTAAGGTACCTATACATGTAATTTTAGCCAGTAGCTGTACTGTTATATATTACATAAGTTGATGACAGCTTGATTACTGTGACATTTTATATGGAAAAATAAGAAAAATTGAGTATTATAAAAATCTGAATTCATTAGAGCAAGAAGAGTCTTATTTCTGAATAGGAACTTTTTTTGGTATTTAAAATGTTACTAAAAAATAACTATTTTTTAAGACTATCAGAGAGGGGAAAAGTTCAAGAATTAAAATCTTGCTTCCATTCCCCTTATTAGCTTTCTAATGTAAATGCAAAACTCTTGGATTACTTCTCTGAAGTTAAAAATCGCTCAAGTATTTTAAAGGAAGAATTATCATACTCTAATAGGCCAATTTTGGGTTTTTAAAGCTTGAGCAAAAGTTATTCAGCAAGTAGAAAACTTTCAGTCGCACAATATCAAATTGATGTTTTTCTCTAGATTAGGTAGTTAATGCAAATGAGATCATTTGAACAAGCTTTGGGGAATGAACAGGCTGTCCAAGAGAGTCAACAAAAGTGAGCCTCCTGCAATAGGAAAGGTTTCAATTTTGCCATTTTCTAAACACAGAAAAATGTATCCCTCCAATTCAGAATATTGAATGTCTTATGGAAAGCGAAAGGTCATTTGTAACTGTCCAAAGGATTGATGGAGTTGAGATACCTCTTTGACCTTCACCCTGCACTCATAAAGCATAGTTTCAGATGACAGAGCATCAGGCAAGTTTTCAGAAAATGTCTTTTCTTCTTTTATATTGCATAGCAAGATTGTTACCTGATATTTTCTTTCATAATTGTGTGTCAAGATTTAATTACCTCTTGTCATCCCTCATTAAAAGTTAACTGTCATCTAATGCTGCTGAGCAATGTCTGTGATTTGGACTAAGTCAAGCAGTTCTATCTGCTTTATGCCATTGTTTTCCATCTCGGTTTCTACAGTAATTGCTTTGGAGGCCTCACAAACCACGGCAAGGTCATCCTTTACAAATACTGACCACTAAACACCCTCTAACACATACACATCCCAATTAATTATTGTCTATTAAGGATACATATTATTAAAACTACTTCATTATAACTCACAGATTTTTTTATCCCTATGACTTAATTTTAAAAAAACTAATAAAAATTTACTGCAGCTATTAAAAAATACAATAAAAGTGTGATATACGTCTACACATAGCTCTTAAAGTAGTGTGTATGTGTTTACCACATTTATTAATTCTGAAATCTCTGTGACCTAGAGTGGCTTTATGATCTCTAATCTTGGGACTTGTGTGATAGAAAATATAACAATATTGTGCAATACTTTCTATGCAAAATGATGCCACTGACATACTATATGGAGAGCATGTGCTTCCAGCTGTTTTACTCATAATAATGATGGATTTGAACTGATCCTACTGCCACCTTTGTCATTTAAGCTCCCTTTATATTTCAGCTTTTACAAGGCAGCAGCCTCCTAACTGTTCTCCTTGTTACTAGTGTTAAGGCAATCCAACTCAAATTTGCAATTCGTACTTCTCATAGAATAGAGAATAATAAAGGAAAGATCCCGAAAATATTCCATAAATGAGAATCCAAAAATAGAAGGCAATTAGAATCTCAGGTAAATGAAAAAGCAAAGATGTTAAAGGAAATGAATGGAAATTCTTGGCTTTGAAATATTAAATAGTCATAATAATGCAATCATATTTATTTATTTCCATCTATTTGAAGAACCTACAGACTGAGCATAAAAGTAATTTTAGTGACAAAACAAATATTGAAAATATAAAAGTAAATGCAAATATGGCTACATTTCATTGCTTTAGCAATGAGGGATATAGATAGTATTACCTTCATGCTCCAAAGTTGAGAATCGAAAGATAAAGTTTGTGGTTGAAGAAATAGGAAATGACTATTTATATATATTATTTAAATTACAATATTTCCCAACTGAGAGATGAAAAAAGTGCTCAAACTATATTGGAAGGAGTAGGAAAAGAAAGGGGAATTGGAAAAATAAATTAAATCTTCATTTAACCTATCAGGGTGCCAACTGATTAAAATATAAAGTTGTTACATTTAAAAATAGCTTTATAAAATCTTAACTTAGATGAATTAAAATATTAACAATTAAAAGCTATTTTCTCTAGGGAATGGACACATATTTGTTGAAAGATGAATATTTAAAATTTATTTTTTCTCTAGGAAATGTCTGTCAATTTTTATTAAGAGCCTTGCCATACATTTTAAAAGCAATGTGAATTACTTATATAAACATGCTACAAAATTAATATAGTTTCTCATAATAAGAAAATAATAATGAGATGAATTGTTTTTGAAGAGAACACCGGCAGAGTCGAAGCTGAAAAACAAGAGCAATAGTTTAAGTGGACAGTGGTCTGTATTAGGGAGTTAAGAAAGTAGAAGAAAGGGATGTAGGGCTGAAAGAAATTTTAGGCAAAGACTAAACTCAAAGAATTGAGGTGGCAGCAATGTCTTCAAAACGAAAACCCAAAGCATAGAGTTTTAATTAACAAAACAATTTGACCATGATTTTACAGTATACTGAAATGTAGCATAATCTATCAAAAAATTGGTAACACAAAAGGTGTCAATGATAATTCTTAGTTGATGTACCATTGTAAGAGAATGATTTCAAGAGAAATGAGAAGATAGTTTGATTTCTAACCATAACTCCATGGTCCATAGTTAGGGCCATCACTTTTTACCTTATGACAATTGAACATCCTTATAATAGTTTTCAGCTATTTTGTACCTTCACCTACACTCCAAAATTCAACCATAACAAAAAAAATGTGATTTTAAGCATTAGTTGGCTGGTCAATACGTGGGATGATACAACAAAGTATAAATCATTTTAGTACATACTAAAATCTAATATAATAATGTCCACAATAGACACGCTTCCATTTTTTACCTCTGATAATAGTGTCCCTTATTTTTCACCCCAACTCCTCTTATACAGAGTACTCACATATGAATCTTCCTTTTTCTACCTCTTTTTATTATATTGTTAATTCATCCTTTTTGTTTGAAATGTAGGTGTGAACTCCAAAGGCTCCTTTGGAGCTAATCAATCAATGGCTCATAAAAACATCTTCTTAACAGTTCCATTCTGTATCACTGAAAGAATTGTCCATATGAGTGTCCAAATATACAATTTTTTCTAGAAATCATGTATTCATATATAATCCCTTTTGGTCCTTGCCACCATCCAATGAAATATGTAATATTGTGAATGCTCATTTTCAATACTTTACAGTTTACTAAAACAATTTGACATACTATTATGGGTTGAATTGTGTTCCCCTTAAATTTGTGTGATTAAGTACTAACACCCAGTACCTCAGAGGATAATCTTATTTGGAGCTAGTGTCTTTACAGAAGTAATCAAGGTAAAATGAGATCATTAAGGTGGGCCCTAATTCAGTATGACTGGCATCTTTATAAAAATGGAAAATTTGGACACCGATGTTCAGACAGAGAGAAGATAATATAAAGAGACAAAAGGAAAAGCCCTCTGCAAGTCAAGGACAGAGGCCTGGGACATATCTTTCTCTCATAGCCCTCAGAAGAAACCAACACTGCCAATACCTTGATTTTGGACTTCTAGCCTCCAAAACTGTGAGACAATAAATTTCTGTTGTTTAAGGCACCCAGGTTGTGGTACCTTGTTCAGCAGCTCTAGAAAGCTAATAGACATACTTATGTTTGATGATCTCATGTCCATCATGCTTTCCCTTGCAATTTTCATTCAAGTATAAAAAGAAAATATCTACTAGTAATTTTCTAAACAAGCCCACTACTTGCTCCTCTGATTTCCTCTGCCAAATAATTCCTTTCCCTACTCTTTCCTCCAATGTATCTCTTATTCATCCTTCAAAGCTTTTTCTCACAAAAGGCATTTTTGTTTTTCTACAAATAATAAGGAAAGCCTGGCAGGGATGGTTTGAGATAAATTCTCTAGCATCTTAGTGCCTTTATGAAAGTCTTTGTAGTAATGCCTTGACATTTAAAAATATGTTACCAATGTACAGAGGTCTTTCTCAGAGAAAAAAGATTTAAAAAATTAAAGAGAAACAAAACAAACTCCTCTTCTACTTGTTGGAATAATTCTGTTATTAGAACGGGAAAGAAGGGAAACTATTTGGACTGGATGCACCAACATATGATGAAAGAGAGAAGCAGGGTGTGCACATTAGACTCTCCAAAGGGGTCCATTATTAATAATAGAAGTATCTCTAGCTTTGCACAAGCTCAAAGAGCCTCACAGTTCCCCCCCATCTCTGCATCTACCATCATACTCACGCTGCTGAACTCTGCTTACTCTGCTTCACCATAAGTCTTCCTTCAGAAAATTGTCCTGCCCACAAAATTGAATTCACTGCCTTTGCATAGTTCCAGAGAGACCTAGGGTTTCCTCCATGGCAGCACTATAGGATCCCATCACCAATGACACCTTCATACTCCTCTCAGGCTGCTCTTCACCTTCCCGTCTCTGCTACTGCTACTTTAGCCTTTGCTCAGCCCTCATTTCAACAACTTAAGTTATGACATGTGCCTAGGACTCATGTGTCTTTTCAGTTAGACAATCACTGTGTATTCTTTAGTTCTCAATTTAACAGTTACTCTTCAATAGACTCTTCTTGAACTTTCCTCTTCCCAACAGCAGATCAAGTCCTCCCGTTATGCATTTTCATAGACCCCTGTGCTTTTCCTTCATGGAACATATCTCAAATAGAAGTATTTAACCTTATAACATTTTTATTATTTTATTTTTAAATGTGGTTCAAACTTATCAAATACAATTTATCATCTTATCCATTTTTAAGTGTATACTTGCATAACTTTTAATTATTTTCTCCTTTATGTCAGTTCCGTGTGCCTGGAGTTAAGTTTATTCACAACTGTATTCCTGCCATCTATCATACACACTTGTTTGGTGTTTAAAAAGTATTTGTTGAATGAATAAATTCTTACATATTTGTTTCCTTTCAATCTTGATGACAAGAAATGTGTGCCTAGCAATTATCAATGACTGACACAAAGGCTTCTCAAAAAGTATTTGTGAAATCATTTATTCATTCAATATATATCTTGAGCATTTATAATATGCCAGACATGAGGCTTAGCTCTGTGAACATTTCTATGAATAAGACCAAAAAATCCTTGAAGGTTAAAACCCTGCAGATTGACAGGATAAATAAATAAATAAATAAATAAAAATGATCTTAAGTACTGTGGAAAAATAGCTTAGTGATGTGATATAGAGTAACTGGCCAGGACTAGGTTCATGGGCACTGTATTAGTCAGCTTGAGTTGCTATAACAAAATACAACAAATATTTATCTCTCACAGTCCTGGAGGCTGGAAAGTTTCAAAACCAAGATGCCAGCACATCCTGGGCTCTGATGAGGACCTGCTATCAGGTTTGTATACAGCCACCTTCTTACTATATTCTCAGGTGGCTGAGAGAGAGAGAACTAGCTCTCTTCTCTTTATTTTTCTTCATTTTTTAAAAATAAAGCCACTAATCCCATCCTGAGGGCTCCATCCTCATGACCTAATTACCTCTTAAAGACTTCTACAAATGAATTTTTCAGGAGATACAAACATTCAGTCCATAGCAGGCACTCAATATTTGTTGAAAGGTGAAGAATGGCCACATGCAGTGTAGAAAAGGAAGGGTCCTCTGAGGAGATAAAATTTAAGCACAATTTAGGAAATTAATCCCAGACGTGAAGTGAGCTATGAACCAAGAATAAAACAAGATTCAAGCAGAGAAAAAATGTAAGTTTATAGGTGCTTAGATAGAAAATAATTGGATATGTGCAAGCAATATAAAGGGAGCCAGTTAAGCTGAATTCAGGTAGTATAATATGAAACTGGAAAATTGGATAGCAGCTAGATCACCTATGACCCCACAGGCCACTGTAGAGAGGTTAGAAGTATATAATTTGATGACTGTATCTGCTCTAACACTCCGGGATAGATAGAGCAATTCTAATTTTATAGATGTAGAAACTGAAGCTTAGCAGAACTGAGCTACTTGCTAGTAAATGACTAAGGTAGTATTAGTCTAAGGTCTTCAATTTAAATTCATTGTTTATTCCACTTTACTATAGTCCTTCTGTATACACTCTGACTGATAGCAACTTTCAGTAGAAAGCCCACTGAGGTGGTTTGTATGAAATCCTTCTGGGCATGACCCTCACAACTAGCTTAAAAACTAGTTAAATAGGTCATAGACAGCTAGTTAAAAGGAAGAAAATATTTAATCTCTGTGAGGTTTAGTTGTCTAATCTGTAACATTAGGAAGCTAGAACTAATGAACTTTAATATCATCTACAAACAAAAAATTTAATGTGCAATCAAAATACCAATTGAGAGTAATAGAAACTACTGTCTCTTCACATGGTGTTTCTTCCATGTTCTTATACTTTGCTCCTCATTTTTCCTTTATTTATTCCAATATTTTTACTCTTACAAATTTATTAGGAATCTACTGATTCCCCCCAAAGTACCACAATACTTCTGATAAAATAAAATTATTTTTATAATTGATGATCCTTTTGTACAATTGATGTGTGTTATAAAAGCTTTATGCAAATAATATTATTTAGCAATACACGAGTAAAAAATAAGTAGACATATTTTCTGCCTTCATTTTTCCAGTCTAGTGAGGTAAATATATTTTTAATCTCTTTATAAACAGCAAGCATGACATAAACTGAAAATTTTTATCATACCTACCCCCACAATTTCAAACAATGCAGCTCAATGTATGAACAAAACCAAATTACTGAATTCCCCAAATTTCTTTTGTTTTAGTTTTCAGCCCTCCTATATCTAGAGAAAAGCTTAAGATTGGTTGGAGTGAATATGTAGGTGTATATATTTTCCAACATAGAAGACACTATGATTTTAAAATAGTTTCTGGCAGGTGAATTCAGGCCAAGGAAGGCATATTTATGGCTTTAGTTTGGAAAGAGATCACAGAGGATGTGAACTGCATGAGGACTAACTCTGTAGTAAGTAAGGAAACCAGCAAACACTGAATTTTTTACAATCTGAAAAATGAATAATGTAATTGAAGGCAATCCATTGTCAACTATTTTATCAAAAATATGTGAGTTTAATATAGAATTTGGTAAACAAATTAGGTGCATATACATTTCTAGGCTTACCAAAAATACATTCAAATAGGTAAGTGCTCTAGACTCGCACAGTTTAATGGTAGAGTAACATGGATTATACATACAATATTTAAAACTGTAATAAAGACGAGGTGGGGGATAGTAAAGAAGCAAAAAGAAGAGAAAAGGCAGGAAAGAGGAAGGGGATAAACAAAAAGGAGAAGGTTGCAGGTTGTGGAGGAGCGAGGAATACAGTCACAGTGATTGCAGAAATGCCTCTAGCCCAATGCGCTAAAACAGTTTGCCAGTTTGCAGATGTTTCAACCAAGTGCAAATTTATACATGTTCTATTAAATCAAATTTCATCAGCGTATCACAGTTGCTGATGAGAGCTTTGATTATTCTGTAATTATTTGACAAGTTTAACTAATTAAGTATCAGCAATTCAGTTGAAAGTGTCCCCGTTATTTACGTGTTGGTAGTAATTCGTTCGCACTTACATAATCTTGATCATTTTATCCTATGTAAAGGTGTGAGTTACATTGATGGTATCTATATATGTTTCAAGTCATAGAAATGTGTACCTAAGTTGAATTTTATATTAATGTCATACAAATGAGTATGAAATCAACCACCTATAGTATTATGGGCAGAAACGTATTTACTTCAGGACACATGGTTGGCTGGATCTATATGGGTCAATGGTGGAATATATATTTGTCAATTCCAATAAAATAATTGAATTAAATATAGAATGGAAACTGAAGAGATAGTAAAAGTTGATGATGACAGGAAATAGCATGCTGTTAAAAAACATTAACCTAAAAAAAAAGAATCTGGCAAAATGGAGTCAACATGAAGAATGGCCAAGTTACTGTCCACTTTAATTGATAGCCCACTGTCCGGATTACCAGCATCTGGTACAAGTAAGGTGTACTGCTCTATATATTCTTTCGTAAACATTGTGATTTAACTTGTAAATTTATCTACACTGGTTCTAAAATTACTGCAATTCCCACGTTGTTTAGAATGTTCAATCTCTGAGATAAACAAACTTGGAGCACAAATTCAGCACACACTGAATTTTTTTCTTTTTTGGATGAAAACAGTGAGGTTTGATTCCCACTCCCATCCTCAACCCCTGTTTATCATGGAGAATTTCCCATAGCCATAGCCAAATGTTTTAATTTATAGAACATTCTGTGTTTTGCCACTGGCAATGAAATCACAACTAATGAGTTTCACAGACTGCAATAAAGCCCTAGAGAAAACTATATGCTATCTGTCAAGCATATAATGTTAAGTTTTAATAATGCATAATATGTTTAAACAGCTTATCAAAGTGCGTCTCTTTTTCAAAAGAAAGAAAAAAAGAAAAGGGAGATGCTTAAAAATATTGTTCCTAAAGGCACCCTTTTTAAATGAATAATTGTTAATTGCTTAAGAATTGACAATACTGCCATTTAAAATAATGGATTCATCTATGTGTTCATTTAGGTCTGTGCTATCAAAAACATTAACAATGCCATGGTTTTAATAATCATGAAGGGATTATATTTACCGCCTAAGAAAAATTTGCAGAATAGATTTTACTCGGTGAGTGTCCTTATTTACAAAATGCTGAAAAGTGTGGTATTTTGAATAATCATTCAGTTTTAAATGCTATGAAAGTGAGAGTTTCTTAATTTTTTGAATATTTTTCTTAAAATGTGACCATACTCTGCTTTTTGGTATTACAGAGAGGGAAGATAGTATCTTTTAATGGCATAACTCTATGATCTTGAATGAGAACCAGGAATGTTTTTCTCCCATTAACACAGCCAAGCTCACATATCATTCACTGCCAAGTAGTCTGTGTAGGTGATATGACCTGACAGGGCAAGGAGGAATTCCTCTTCTACGTAAAATCCATTGGGAAATAGCTATGCAGCAACTAGAGGTCCTGTGTTCCCCAGATATCTGTATTAGTAAGAATTCTTACTACTAAAGTCATATCTATTAATGATTTGCAAATCACATATATTTTCACATGTAAATATTTTTTCATGATCTCACATGAGACTTCTTCTTGGGCCTTCGGGCTTGTAAACTTCTGGAAAGCTAAGTGAGAAAGTTAGGTAATATTTAAATTATATGGGATTTTGGAGAAAGAAACATGATAAAATGAAAGAAAGAAGGGAAAGTCTGTGTTGAGATTTTCCCAATAAAGCCATTCATATGAGACAAGAAAAAGGAAAGAAAAAAGGACAATACATACTAAGGAGGAATAGCAGGTTACTTTTTTTCCCTCCAATGTTTCATTCTTTTTATTCTCCTTATACTTTAAAAATATTATAAGGAACGCATGAATGTGAGAAATGGAACATGGAAAGGATGGAATTAGAAAATGAATTATCTCAACTTCACAATAAAAGAGTAAATGCATATATTCAGGGCATGGGGTTTCAGTAATTTGGAGCATATTTGTTAGTTGAATTTCCCTCTTGGATATAATGGAAAAATAATGAGGCAGGGGTAAGTGATAAGCAATGAAATGCTTTATCATAGGAATTATGACTTCAGAGCTTAACTGATTTTCCAGGGTTGGAAGCACTAGGGCCCGTAGATAGAGGCGTGACCTAAATATTACCTAAAGGAATAAAAAAAAAATACGAAGAAAATCCCCATGAAAATTTCAACTTATGGTAATGAACAAATGAATAATAAGTACCAGCAAGTAGGGGGCACTCAGACAGATCCTGGCTGAACCATTTATTAGCTGTGTGGCTTTAAGTAACACTTACAGTCTCTACATCTTGGTGTCCTCATCTATAAAATGAAGATATGTATCCTTACTTGTGAAAATTACAAATAATGTTTATAAAATAATGTGCCTGGCAGAAGCAGATTCAGCTTATAGCCAAAACTCCATGTAATGCAGCTGTTATTATTGTCAACATAGTATCACAGGCAAACTTTTCTTTGTTTTCCTCCACAGTTGTCCAACAGTTATCCACATTACTCAGAACTCCACTCCATCCTGAACAACTTGGCCTGCCCTATTCTCATGTAGGGCTTATATTTCTGATTAATGTCCTATGCCCCATTACCTCCTGGCCTTGCCGTTATCTTGCAATAGCTGCCTAATTTATAGACTGTGATACTGTTAATGAGTTACAATATTTACATAGGTCTTGCTTAGAATGTGTACTAAATATGTGTTGATTGATGTGTAATTCTCCCAGGAAATACTATTTGAATCAACCTTAGAAATTGAAAGAGCTGGAAGAGATATTCTTGGTCAGTCAAATCTTATTGGTGCTTTTCAAATATGAGCAATGTAGAGTGAATGGTCTTTGGCATAAAAGAGCCCTGCTTGCAGAGATCTTGAGTTTCAGGGTTAACAACGGATTCAGAATAAAACAGATGCTGGGAGCTTGCAAGGGATCTGGCAGTGTGATGGCAGGGATGCAGAGTACATTGAATCTTAATTACAAAAACAATGTAATACTAATATGAAAGAAAGCATTATGAAAAGAAAAAAATATGTTACCTGTAATCTCCACCCTAAAAAAAACAAAACTTATTTCCATCTCCTGCTTATTGTCTTCCAATGTTAGATTGACTACCACCGTCACCAAGAGACAGCCTTCTTTGAATGGATGTGGTCTTCTTACCTAGTCACTTAAGTGTAAAGCTGATCAGTAGGGAAACTAAATGAATCAAACACTTCTGATTTAGCCTGGTTTATGTGCAGCCCTCTGCTGCACACTATGTCTCAGGTAGGCAAAAAAAGGCTAGAAAACAGAACTCCTTTATACGAATAACCATCACTGACTGATGGCAGAAAGATGCGCTGTAGACCATGTCTCTGGATTGGCTAGGCACTGACCTGTTCTGGATTAATAATATTTATGTTTGAATACTGTAATATCAAAAAGGAAAAGGTATTTAGCATACTGGACCATTAGGTATGGTAAAAAACTAAACACATTTGATTTAAACTAAATATGAAATATATATTTAATGTAAATATATAACGTATAAAATATTTAAAAGTCTTTAAATATTTTATAAAATATTTGATGACTTCAGAAAGCATATTATATCAATCAAAATAGGAAATAGGAAAATATAAGTTTTTAAAACTTATATATTATTTAAATTTAATCAGCGCACTTTACTTGTAGATTCTGTCACAGAAAATCAGTTTGCGACTCATTCTCATCTCCTTAAAAATGTCAGAAAAGGTTTTATAATCATAAAAAAGTGAGTCATTTTTAATGTCTGAGAATCTTTTTGACCACCAGGTAGGAGTATATTAAAGTGACTTATTATGAGGAAAATAAAGATGTCAAAGCTCTCCTGAAACTGTCCATTGGAGTCATTTGAGTGCCTTGTGATATCGTTCCTTTGCAAATTGTCCCCTCAGTCTGCAAATCCACAGTGTCTTCTGCTCAGTAGTAAATATCCTTCATGCTATTAATTCCTTCCATTATATTTGAGATTTTTCACAGCTCAAAATAACAATCAGTAAATGTATTTTAATCTGCCATTTGCAGTGCAACCCTTGTCTTCTCCATCTTGTAGTTTGTACTTGTTCAACACCACCATCTCCTTGATCTGCATCACGTGTGTCATGCCTTCATGATACACTATTTATTATTTGTACATTACAATGGTATGTTTCTTAAAGTACTGATTAGTCATTTAAAACTCAACTTCTGAATTAATCTATTGTTGAGCTATTTTGCATGTTTAGACTCCTAGATATATATTGTTCTGCTGTACAACAACATTATCACAGAAAGCATTGGTTCTGGAGTCAGATATAACTGGAATCCAATCTGATTGGTGCTATCATTTATTAACAGAGTGATCTTGAATATGTTATGTATTGCCTCAAAGCTTCAGTTCCTTATATGTCAGCTGAGGTTATAGTCACCATGCATATTATTATTGGGAAGGTTAGGTGATATATATATATATATATATATATATATATATAAAGCAATCAGCAAATACCAAGTTCTCAATGATTTAGGTAATATACTGATTTATCCATTACACTGGTAAGAAAAATAGGGCATTCTAGGGCAATTTTCAAAATTTGGGATCTCTGAGTTTACAAAAGAGCTTATAGTTAGTTGAATGAGATTTTCTTTTCTAACTTTGCATTATCAAACCATGCCTTAAAATCATCCAAAGGAAACATAATTATTGCTAACTTATGGACTTCTGCTATCCATTGTTAATACTAATCCAGATATCATTTCATCTCAATTATATGTTCTGAATGTAAAGCAGGATTTTGCGCTTTGGGTAGAATCTGGTCTCTGTACAGATTACGGTTTTCATTTGTAAAAAAGGAAAAAAAGAAAGATTGATGCTCTGTCAGTGATATTCTATTACAAACATATAATTTATGAAGAAAATCTCAGCATTGAAATAATTAATGTTGCAGATAATGGCCCACTCATTTAAAGTAATATTCATAAACAGCAAATGTCCAGTGAGCACAAGATTGTGCTTTTTTCTTTTAATTTTACTATAATGATATTTATTTTGTAAGAGTCTCAGTGGTACAAATAAGGAGTTGGGTTTGCTTATATCCAACTGAATTCAAAAATGACAAAATTTTCCCATTAAGTAGTGAAAATGCAAAACCTTGGGTTCAATTTCTCAATTTTGCTAACTGCCTCAAAAATGTATATGCCTCAATGTGGCAAGGAATATAACTGCACAGAATTTCAGTAAGGCTTATTTCAAACAACAGCCAAGGAAAATAAAATGTATTTTTTAACAAAAGTTATTACTTTACTATAGTAATAGTAGTAGATAGTAGTAGTAGTAGATAGTAATGATCTGCTGGTAAAAGGAGACAACTGCAGTTTTAGTAAATTTTACCTTTCTATTCAAATTTCATAGGTATTAATATTATTATGACAATTTAAGATTTTATAGAAAAGTAACATATCAGTTGCTTTGTTATTGTTGTGGAATGCTTGGACATTTTATATCATTACAGTCTCCATAATGTTTACATTGTGTAGGTACATGATGAAGACGTAATCAGTCCTGAGGAGAGTCAAGTGTATTCCATTACTTTGAGGGTATATTTGCTGAATTCTATCATGAGGACAAATTTAAACTTACTTAATCATTTTGGTCAGTTCTATCCTTCACTATTTTCAGAGATGTCTGGTATTTTAAAATAAAACTTAACAAAGATAAACATTTAAATATCAGGGCTTATTTTTAGAACTAAATTTTAGTTACCATATATATAAATGATGGCACTGTTGAATTTGTGTTGGAAGTAAGTATTGATTTCCAGAAAAATTGATGTAGGAGCCTCTCTCTCTCTAGCACACACACACACACAAACATACACACACACAAGCTTTACCTTAAAAAAAATTTGGATAATATCAAATATAATAGAGAACAAAAAAGAAAATATAACCACAGAGAAAAATCAGACTTTTAAAATTTTTCTATTATTTTCTCCAATTTTATATGCATGCATCATCTTGATTGGTTTCAACTTGTCATCAGTAAAAATGTTGCTGCAATAAATTTTGAGTGAAATATTTATTAATTTTTAGTGTTTCCCTAAAATAAAAATTTCAGAAATTAGATTACTGGATTTTGGTTCATGAATATTTCTGCAATTTAAAACATTTACTGTGTCTTCTATGCCTATAATTGTAAAATAGTTTACTTTGCCTTAAACAATGTAATTATGTACATGGAGGTTATTGTGATCCCTAGCATAATTGTTGAAAAGAACATATAATAAAACCTTCCACAATTTGACATTTTTTAAATAGTAAGAGAGTAAATACAGTAAACAAATTTTGCAATCTCAGCAGGAAATATGAATGAGGCCCTGTTGGTTGAAGAAAATCAGGAAGACAAGTAAGTAACTTAGATATTGAAAATATGATGAGGGTCAATGATTTCTTATTCTCTGTGCCAAACTATCACTTTACAAAAGTAACATCAATCAATTCTCTTTGCTAATTGTTTGACCTACCGGGAATATCACTTAGATTTTTAAAGGATTTTCAATAAACAGTGCATCCAATGAACCAAAATCTTTAGTGTCCAATTTTCTTTCTTCACCACCACTGGATAGTCAAGCTAGACTCTACAGATACCCAAATCCAGGATGGTGCTAACTCTTTCAAGGAAAAAAAACCCTACCAAACAAAAACTAATACCCTAGAGGCATTTATTAATATCAAATGGTAAGATTGATGAATCTTATAACACAATCACTCTACTAGTGTTTAAACATTACTTGATATAAAATAGGTCCACTGAGCTCGACTTATGAAGAGAATTGATGACAGAAAAATACCTAACAAGATTTGAAGAGCAAGCTAAATCTAAAGGAAGCAGGGCAGTCAGAAAAATGTTATAAGAACTTGCTGAAATACAAGCTCAAGCAATGCATCATTCCTGGAGGGTGCTGGGTAGCACTGGGCACTGGGGAGATGGAGGTGGCTTCAAGAATAAGACACCTATTAGATATTTAGAGCTCTCTGGGTACAAGTACTAGCAAAAATAAAAATTGGAAAACAATTCTATTTTCACAACTCATAGAACTTGAAGGATGGGCAGTGATAATTAGTACTACTGAAAATGCTTTTCCAGGCCCTCTAAATTTGGATTAAATTGAGAAGTGAATTATGAATGATCTAGGGAAGCGTGGAAAAGAACTACTATTTGTTGATTACTACAAGGCTCCCTAAATAAATTATTTAATTTAGTGCCGTTTTCAATTCTTGCCATATTATCTAGATTTTGTAAGTGGAGAAATCTGGGCTTAGAGAAGTTGAATAATGTACCCAAGGGCATGTAACTAATGTGAGAAAACAGAGTCTGGTTATCCCCAAAGCCTAAGCTTTTAGCTCTAAAACCTTACCCTATATTATGTTCATATAAGTTAACACTAAGCGAAGAAGAACTGATACATAGTTTAATATTATATACTCTTGTTATGGACAGTCCAATATAATGCTTCATCTGTTTGCAGTTGGTACTTCTATATTATTCTTATGCAAATGTTTAATCAAATATATTGCTTTAGCCCTTACTCAGTCTTCTATTTTGCCATCTATCATTTGAAAGACCTTTGATGAAAAAAAAAGAAACCATGTAACCAAACTATTGCCCAATTAGAAATACATTAACATAACGTAAAGTTTACATTAAATTATATGTAAGTTTAGGCTAGGTGTTGTATAGAGAGTAATTTATTAAATGTGATTGTTTGGCTAATTTTTAACTTAAAAAAAAATCTATGCCTCTAAGACTAAATGTGTTGTTCATTATAAGGATTCTTTCTGAGAATTTACCAGTGGAAATCAGAATCACTAGAGGGCTATGTATGGCACTCACTGAGAAGGATACTAGTAACCACATATGAAGGTTGGAAGGTTTCAAACAACAGCTATAATGTAGGTTTCATTTTTCAGACAACTGAATGTAACTGCATAAATGTCCATCATTTAGGCTCTATTGATCCAATATTTTTGGGAGTATTTTTTTCTTTAAAAGTAAGCTGAAATACACTTTTAAAATACAATGAAAGGTTTAGCATCTAACAATGATTTGACATTTAAAAATGGTACCTTAGAAATGAAATGAAATAATTTAATCAACTCCTTAACTCAACCTGACACTAAATCTCAAAATCCAAATCAGAGTCAGAACTTCCTGCCAATACTGTTCAGGAAAACCATCCCTGACTGGAAGGCTGACTGAAACTCAGAGGAGAATCTATTTTAATAGGGAATAATCAGTTCAAAGAAAAGAAAAAAAGTAGCAAATCTGTTTTGTCCTGTGAATCTACATCACTCTACCTGCCTCAGGAAAAGTAAAGCTGCAGATGTCTGGCTTTTTATGACAAAATCAATGTATGAAATAAATCAAATTTGCTGAAAATTTGGTCGCTGTTATTATGCTTTGCAAAACTGCTTTGCAGGAAACCTTCAAATTCAAATGAACTGTATTCCAAATCTGCATTTGGAAATCAATTGTCAGGAATTGAGACAGGCAGTTACCTTTCCTTCTTTCTTTCCTTCTTCACCCCCTCCCCCAATGACACTATAATATGCTATTTGTATGTGACAGGGCTGAGGCAGGGGGTAGGGCACATTTTTTTCAGAGAGCTACTTTTGGTGACATTTCTAGATTTACCTACTAAACATTGTTTTATTCCCTATATTTACTGGGGAAGGAGGGGGAAATGGGGTAAAGCAATAGGAAGAGGGATTTTCTAAGCAAGAGAATCTTTTTGAAGTATGTCACAAAAAGTTGCAATTCTATATCTTTGTGTGATTATGTGTGAAAGATTATAAACCTAGATTATAATCTCAGTGAGAGAAGAGTTCATGTCTGCATTAATTTTCTGATGAAATTTCAGTGCCTAACACAGCACCTTGCATGTACTAAGTGTTCAATGAATATTTAATGAATGAATGAATTAACTATGTATAAGACAGGAAATTAGAGAAACTGAATTCAGTTCCCCCATCATATGCTTCTGAAGACTCTAGCTAGACCTTGGAATCTCCCATGCCCATGAAAGGGAGCTTGCATACCAGGGAAACAGATCTAACCTCCTCATCCCAGACCATTTTGAATTAAGGTGCAGAAATAAGGAGACACAATAGCAAACATGTAACACTGGCTAATGGATTACCAGGTGAGCATCAGTGTTCCCAGTCCAAAAGTACAAAAAATGTGTGTATGTGTGTCCATGTGTGTGTCACAAAAATCAAAGGTTCTCAGAGGGAAATATCACTTAATTTCATGATTTTCAAACTTTTCACCCATTAGTGATTTTTGAAACACATTTAATGAATTGTGACCAGAATTTTTAAAAAATTAGATAGGCTAGACCAGAATAAAATAGAAATAAATAGGATGAAAAAGAAAAGTAAATATCCAAGTGCATTAGCAAAAATTTTAAAATTTCATTCTCTTGTGTTGTACAGCGTCATGATATCTCCAGCAGAAGACCACAAGAGTCCTTATTATATATATTTTTTTGGTTTATTCTATTTTGTTTTGTTTTGTGTTTCTAGTGAATCTGGAACATAGGAATTACTACATCCTGAAGCAGAATTTTATACTACTAAGCAGGTCCAACTGTTGGAAAGTTCTACTTTCAAGGCAGCATGTGAATTGGTTAGAGTGAGCAGATCTGGCTTCAAAATCTGTTCTCCCCATTTCTTACCTATGTATTCCTTCAACAAATATTTAATGACATCAGGTCCATGTTTCTTCATCTGTAAAATTAGGATTCAAATTTCTACCTGTTAGTTGATAAGAATTAAAAGTAAGTACAGGGCTTCCCTGGTGGCGCAGTGGTTGAGAGTCCGCCTGCCGATGCAGGGGACACGGGTTCGTGCCCTGGTCCGGGAAAATCCCACATGCCGCGGAATGGCTAGGCCCGTGAGCCATGGCCGCTGAGCCTGCCTGCGCGTCTGGAGCCTCCGCAACGGGAGAGGCCACAACAGAGAGAGGCCCGCGTACCGCAAAAAAACAAACAAACAAAGTAAGTATAAAGCACGTAAACACAATTTGTACAACATAAGTTGTAGTTACCATTAGTTTAGTCTTTAGCATGGCTCAGAAAATGTAACATGCAGCATATTCCATTTGTGTTTATAATATGAGGAGCTTTCACACAATGTCAGACTTTGACACAAAGTCAGAATGTCTTAGGGGTTCTTGCAACTACCCAACTCTATAAATATAGAAACTATCTTACTGCAGACTTGAGGTCTTAAATCCTACTTAGTTCTTTTCAGTTTTTTTCTCCAAAGATTTGTTCTTGAAAAGGAACATAAAAAGGAAACCATTGATTAGCAGGAAGCTGTACCTGAATGAAATTAACAATTAGATGGATTTCAAAGAAATTGGTAACAAGTAAACATTTTAAAATTAATTGAATACAATCTATAAATTAGTCCTCTTTGTTGTAAAAGATTATTTTGCAATGAGGTAGTAATGCATCTATAAAATCAACTTCTGATTGTAGCAAAACTAGTGGGAAGGAGACACAGTGACATTATGAATCTACATTGAATATTTGAGATCCTTTCTTATGTAGTCTTTTGACAAGTCATAAAGAAAATTAAACTAACTGTGCACTAATAGAGAATCTGTCAGAAATTGCCTGTATGGAGTTACAAGAGTTTTGATGTCATGCTGCCAGAAATAACTGGAGCCATGCTCACCACTAAGGAAGAATAGTGGGCGCAAACAGAGATTCATGGTAAGTTGAAGGAAACATTCTGTCTATATCTCAAGGACGAAGGAAGAGTGAGATATCCGGTGAGAGCTCCAAAGGTAAGCTGATCTAGATTTGTGAAATAGATACTAAATTATTTCTCAAAAACATATTATAATTGTAATACTTTTGTATATGATTTTAAGTAACAATGATTAGAGTGTTAAATTACTAATCATAAATATATAGCATATAAAATTTTGAGTATAACATTGTTGAGAAAACAATTGAGTTGTAAAGTGTATATAGGTCACACCTATGACAAAACTAGCTGCCAAAATAAAAAGCCATTTTTATGCATTAAATTATGTCTCCCGAAAAAGATATGCTGGAGTCCTAAATCCTAGTACCTCCTTATGTGACTTTTTTTGGAGAGTCTTTACAGAGGTAATTAAGTTAAAATGAGGTCATTAAGGTGAGCCCTAATCTAATATGACTGGTGTTATTATAAAAAGGGGAAATTTTGGATACAGTGAGAGATATGCACAAAAGGAGAACGTCATGTGAAAATTGAAATTATGTTGTCACAATCCTGATAACTAACAGAAGTTAGGAGAGAGGCCTAGAACAGATTCTTCGCTACTGCCTCCAGACGGAGGATGGCCCAGTCAACACCTTGACGTTTAGACTTTTGGTCCCCAGTACTGTGAGATAATAAATTTGTGTTGTTCTGAACCACTCAGTTTGTGACACTTTGTTACAGCAACGCTAGCAAACTCATGCAGCCATAATTTCATTATTTCCTGAATGAAGATATACTACTACCAAGAAACAGGTTATTCCTTAAAGTAGCTGAATTGTGATGAAGTGTTAACCTCTCAAGTGCTGGTATACAAATTCAAACCTTAAAGTTGACAGTTTACTCACAGGTTTATCACTTTACTCATATCACTTTACTCATAGGTTGTAAGGTCCGATTTTAAATTGAAAACAGATGCCCTGAGCTTTCTAGATAGTCTGTTATTAGACAGTGGGTCAACTGGATAGTTGAATGACTGCAGTTTTTGGTTTTCAATGGGATGTGGTGGTGACCAGATTCAAAACTATAATTCCTAAATGTTTAAAAATAGAAGAGTTTTGTATGCTTAAAAAAAAAAATTCCAAACTGTTGCCACTGCCAATGATTTAAGACTGATTTTTAAGTAACTTATTTTCCTTCCTTTTAAATGGTGTTTTTATTTGTCTTATTTAATCAGTGCATGACTTATTCCATGTCTGGGCTAGTAATGTTTCTGTAATAAGATACTTAGTGAAATGGAAGTTAGGCTTGCTCTGTGTTGCTCAGCCTATCATTAAGTCATCTGGAGTGTGTTGAGCTAAGACAAATGTATTAAAATTTATATCATTACAAATCTATAGTTATTATTTCTTTAGGTAACAAAAGAGCAAATAGAGTTCTTTTTAAGGTTAAAATGCAAAATTATTTAATCTTTTAATGTTATTTGCAAAATGTGTGGCCTTGAATGGAAATTTTCACTAACTTTGTTAATAAAGGGGATTTTTAACCACTTCTATTCATAAAAACCAAACTATACACAAAATAAGATGATGAATTAGGAAGGAAATGCTGTTAAGAGAATTACTATAAGCATGAGGAAACTATTAGACAAGAGTTTTCAGTAGTCTAAAATTCTGAGATTTGATTTTTAAATGATGAAACATCCAATAAGCCAAATGACTCTGCATAAACATGTACATGGAATAAATTATTCCAAATGAAAGCATGGATATTATTTGTTCAGCTGTTTTAGTGGTTGGAGCGTTAGGAACAAAAGCTATTATTGTTCAATGTATTTTTTCACAGGAAATAGACAGTGGCAAACATACAGTAGTTCAACACATGAGATCAGAGACATGGTTTTTATAGTAAACCAAGAACAGATGTTGGAATGATTCGAGACCTTTAGAGAAATTATTAGTTATGTTTGCCTTTGAAAGCAAAGAAAGTTTATAGAGACTCACATATCTGATTATATTAAGAAACAGACAGGTTTTCAAAACCAAAAGCTTTAATTCATTCAAGCTAAAAGTTTCTGCTGCATAAATTTTGAATATACTACTCCACACTATTGCAAATAATTACAATAAGTTCCATGTTACTTAATTTTAAAAATTACTGGGTCCTCACATACAACCTAAGTATCCCTATTCACTAAAAAATCACATAGAAATAGGATTTATGCTGCAGGCAAAAATCAGTATTTAAGAGCAATCACTGAACTCAATTTGATTTACATACATTAGAAAAAAGAAATTCTCTAGGTAACTGGAAGGCATATTTTCTAAGGTTGAACTAAAAGCCAACAAGTAACCTTTTACCATATATAAAACACCTGTTTAAAATGAATTTACCTCATCAGTACTTCTAAGCTATTGACCACTAAGCTTCAACTTTTCATTGTTCCTTCTCTGCTTCAGAATCTCCATCCTCTCTTACTCAGCTTATATTCCATTGTACTTCATGATAATCATTCCTTAAGAGACATTCTCGGTTTCAGTGATCCTTCCCCACTCTGGAGTACTCCCTGGGCAAAGCCATACCTGGATTAACACCTGGTTAAACCCAATTCATGTCCTACTCTGAACCTATATCTGTACCTCCAATTATGATTAAAGAGAATGTCCAACTTTGATGATTAACCTTATTTTTAATTTTTGACTTTTAACTTCAGATGGGCCCTTAGTGCTGCCCAATAATCATTTTATTAGTCAGTTCAATCTCCCAGGGTCTATTTCATATCTTTTCCATTCTAGTAAAATTTCCAGATACCCTTCCCCATCCACACACAGACATACAAACTTTTAGTTAATGATCTTTCCTCTGACTTCACTGAGAAAATGGGACCAATCATTAGAGATTTTACAGAAGCTCCACCATCAAATCTATCAACTTACCTGTATCTCTACCTACATATGCTTTTTTTTTTTTTTTTTTCCTGTTTTAAGGGATATATTGTCCTTCCTTCTAGGTAAGGTTAACCTCTCAACTTCTGCCTGGATACTACCTTGTCTAGCTCATACCAGACTGGCATTTTTTGTTTGTTTGTTTCTGTATACATGACTTGGATCATTCCCATCATCATATATACATACTGAAATAGCTTATGGTAAACATAAATAAATTAATTTTTAAAACTTCTCTTCCTTTCATATTCTATTCCAATTACCTCTCCAATTTGGTGTTTCCATTTACAACAAAACTCAAAATTATTGTCTATTTTATGATATGGAAAATATACCTTGATACAGTCTTTAAACAATGTGCTGTGTACTTATTGTCTATACTTTCTCATTTAAACTCACTGAATATTGACGACCAGGTGCATAAAGCTCAAAAGTCTCCAAACAGCTTTAATCCAGAGGACTTCACTGAAACACATTACAATTAAACTGTTGAAAATCAAGGAAAAGAGATAACTTTGAAAGTTGCAAGAAAAAGGCACCTTTTCACACATGAGGGAATACCCATAAGACTGTCAGTAGAATTCTCAGCAAAGACTTTGGAAGCCAAGAGAGAGTATGATGATACATTCAAAGTGCTGAAAGAAAAAAATACCAACAAAGAGTGCTTTACCTAACAAAGCTGTCCTTCAGATATGAAGGAGAGATGAAGACTTTCCAAATTAAATTTGAGGGGGTTCAACTCCACTAGGCCTGCCTTACAGGAAATACTAAAGGGGGTTCCCCAAGCTGAAATGAAAGCATGCTAATTAGTAACATGAGAACATATTATAGTATAAAATTCACTGGTAAAGGTAAGTATATAGTCAAATTCAGAACACTTTAGTAATGTAAAGGTGTTGCATAAATCACTTTTAACTCTAGTATAAAGGTTAAAAGGCAAGCATATTAAAAATAACTATAGTTACAATACTTTGTTTATAATACAACAATATGAAAAAAAGTAAATTGTGACATAAAATGTGAGACAGGTAGTAAAAGAGTAGAGTTTTTTTAATGCAATTGAAGTTAAGTTGCTACCAGCTTAAAGTAGATTATTATAACCATAAGGTGTTTTATGTAAGCCTCATGGTAACCACAAAGCAAAACTTATAATAAACACAAAAAAGGTAAAAAGAAAGGAAACAAAACATATCACTAGAGAAAATAATCAAATCACAAAGAAAGGCAGCAAAAGAGGAAGAAAGGGAACACAATACAACCAGACAACAATTTTAAAAATGGCAATAGTAAGTCTTAATCTATCAATAATTACCTTAATTGTAAATATATTAAATTCTCCAGTCAAGACATAAAGTGATGGAATGGATGTGAAAATAAAACCCAACTCTATGCTACATACAAGAGAATCACTTCAGCTTTAAGGACACATATAAACAGTAAGTGAAGGGAAGGAAACATATTCCATGCAAATGGAAAACAAAAGAGAGCAGAGGTGGCTACATTTATAACACACAAAATAGATTTTAAGTCAAAAACCATGAGGGTGACAAAGAAGGTCATTATATAATTATAAAGGGGTCAATTTATCAAGAAGATATAACAATCATAAATATATACGCACTCAATACTGGAGCACCTAAATGTACTATGCAAATACTAAAATCTGAAGTGAGAAGTAGACAACTATACAGTAATAGTAGGAAACTTCAATACCTTACTTTCAACAATGGATAGAATATCCAGAGACAATCAACGAGGAAGCATTGGACTTGAACCGCACTTTAAAGCAAATCGTCCTAACAGACTTAAACAGAACATTATACACAATAGTAGCAGAATATACATTCTTCTCAAACACATGTGGTACATTCTGTAGAATAAATCATATATTAAGCCATTAAAGTCTTAACAAATCTAGAACGATTGAAATCATAGCAAGTATTTTTTTTTCTGACAACAATAGTGTAAAACTAGAAATCAATAACAGGAGGAAAACTGGAAAATTAACAATAAATGGAAGTTGGGCTTCCCTGGTGGTGCAGTGGTTAACAATCTGCCTGCCTATGCAGGGGACATGGGTTTGAGCCCTGCTCTGGGAAGATCCCACATGCCGTGGAGCAACTAAGCCTGTGCGCCACAACTACTAAGCCTGTGCTCTAGAGCCCACATACCAAAACTACTGAGCCTGCATGACACAACTACTGAAGCCCGCGTGGCTAAAGCCAATGCTCCGCAACAAGAGAAGCCACCACAATGAGAAGCCCACGCACCACAATGAAGAGTAGCCCCTGCTCGCTGCACCTAGAGAAAACCTGCACGAAGCAATGACGTCCAAATGCAGCCAAAAATAAATAAATTTATATTTAAAAAAAAAAACAATAAATGGAAATTACACAACATATTCTCAAACAACAAATGGGTTCAAGATGAAATCAAAACAGAAATTTTAAAAATCTTGAAACAAATGAAAACAGAAACACAACATACTAAAACTTCTGGAATGCAGCAAAATCAATGTTAAGAGGGAAGTTTACACCTGTAAATTTCTACCTACCTCCTCTAATATCACCTTGGGCCAAGCCCATTGTTATTGCTTGCCTGGACTAGTGAAATAGCCTAACTTATACCTGTTTACACCATTGCTCCTCTACACTCCATTCTCCACAAAACAGAGTAATTTAGTTAAAACAAAAGTCAAGTAAAACATTCATCTGATCAAAGTGATCCTGGGCCTTACATGCCGTTCAGAGTAAAATTCAGTCTTAATGACCTACTGATTTGATGGCCTATGCATCCACACAGATGGCCACTGACTCAATCCTGGCTTAGGTAGTCTCTTACCAACTCCTCCTCCTTTGCAGGCCTCCTTGCTACTCTTCAAATATGTAAAATATGATCCCACTTCAGGACTGGATGACCTCTGCTCTCCTGTGTGTATTATTTATTCTCTAGACCTCTCCATGGCCTCTCTTTCACCTCCTTCAGTTCTTGGCTCCATTCACCTTGTTACAGAGCACCTCCCTCACTTGCTTTCCTGACCTTCTTACATGAAAGACAACCTTCAAGTGTATTTTCTTATATTTTTACTCAACACTAGTTTCTTCACAGCATTTATCACCACCTGACATACTATATACTTATTTTTATAGTGTCTATTTCTATTCTCAGAATATTAAGTTCATGAGAGCAGCAATTTTCTTTCCATTTTGTTTATGTGTCCTTAGAACCTAGTTTTCTAGCATCTAGCAATAATATTTTATTTATTAAAGGGATGAGTGAAATAAATGAAACTGAAATAGTATCATGAAAATAGTGGTTTTTTAAACTGCTAGGAATAGATTCATTTTGGTTTAATCTATCCATGTGTATAGAAAATTTCTCTTCTTTCCTATCTGTGAGACTTTGGTTTACTCACTAGCTTCTCTGTAAAACAGAAGATAAGAATACTTACCAAGAAGGTTGAGCTAATCAATTTTTTTACTTGAGCTCTTCCAAGAAAAAGCTCTGAGAAAGTGCCTGGAACATAGAAAGTCCTCCACAAATGTTAGCTTTTATCATTGCTGTTACAATTAAATATATGAAGAACAAATCATTCCACAGTCAACTGAATAATCGATTCAGTCATAGTCACAATGCTAATATACCATTGATTGAATTTTCCGGAATCTTCTTGTATAACTTCTAGAAGTACATGTATAGTCTCGATAAAAATATCTTGCAGGAGAAAAGATGCAATTACAAGATCCTGACCATGTAAAAGGATTTAATAGATAAATTGCTGCTTGATTACAACTGAGTCAGTCATGTGAATATTTTCTTGTGGGCTCTAGGAAATGCAATGGACTTTCCTTCAGCAACTCTATCATTATAGGGATAATTCAAGTTGAATGAATTATGATTTAATATTCTACAATAATCATTGCTAGCATCAAGCAACAGTCTGCACTTTAAGTAAAATGACCTTTTTTTTCTTTTGTTACTCAACATTTCAGAACACTTTATACATATAGGTGTGTATGCATATGTATGTACATGTGCATGTATGTACATCTATATAGGTATCTATTAATACAATATTACAAAAAAGTAGAGAGTTAATTTAATTGAATATATTAAAACTAAATTTTCTTTTCATAAATAATTATTAAAGTATATAACTGAAGGTGGGTAACAGGCTTTAGAGTTAGACTTGGATTCAGATATCATCTCTAGCTCTTACTTGCTGTGAGACCTTGGATTAGTACAATAGCTGCATAATCCTGAGTTTCTTCATCTGAGAATGTGCTGCATTTAACGATCTCACACGTGGTGTGATTACTTAGTACTTAAAACTGTACTTGGTATAAAGTAAAAGACCACTGTATGGACAGGAAACAAATTCAATGAACTCCAAGAGACAAGCCACTTTCAAGACACTGATAGTCAGATGAAAGAAACAATTAGTCTAATATTGATTTATAGTTACATCAATTAATCAACTTCAAAAAAAAATCTACCTTCAACTTTCTTTAAAGCAAAAAGTAGCCAGTGTTCCTCAACCAAAGCACTGAGTAGAAGCCTAACAAAAGCCCTATGTCACATCCCTGGAAGACTCTTTTGCAACTTTCTGATGGTTGAATGACAAAGTAAGGACAACAGTATGGAGGGAGCTTGAGTAAGAAAGTTCTGTGGTGTTTTCTTCAAAACAAAGAAAAGGTTATCAAATGGAATGAAAATTAAAGTTCAAAATCTGAGCCAAATTACCACTACTGTTCTTCATGTGGCTCTAGTTAGAGAAAATTAAGACAACATTGGTATGACCTTATTTGAATGCTTGAAAATGTTTGCTGAATAATAAAATGTAACGCAAAAATGTTTCAGCATTAGAAATTCTGATAAAAGTTATATTAACAGAAGTTACAATTATAGTTATGACTGAAGAGTTAAAAGTACGGTAGTTTAGAATCCAGGAAAATCTCAATTGTGACAGAGAAAAGCAATTTACAATAATTTTCATTATTAAAATAACTAAATAATAGGATGTTTAAGAATATTTGTTTTCATATTTTTAGGTTAAAAATAATTTAATCTTGGCAAGCCACGTATTTGTTACATTTAAATTTTTAAATTTAATTTGTAAAATGTAGATAAAAAGTGTTTTGTTAGAATATTAATTGGCATGTAAATTATCTCTTGGTAATTATAATTATAAAATAATTTGAAACATTTAGGAAACAATATGCACTCTATGAAAAATTTAAGAAAGGAAAGAATGAAGAAAGAGAGGAAGAAAAGTAAAGAGAGGGAAAAACTAACAAGAAAGAAAAGAAAGAAAAGGAAAGGAAGGAAAGATGATGGAAGAAAAGGCCAACTCCATCTTCATCCAAAATAACATAAATTTAAAATCAGTGGGGTCATAATGATGTTATATCATATCTAACAAAACCTTTAAATACAGGAAAAACAAGAAGGAAATGTCAATAAATAGCACATTCTCGAGCGCAACAATTTTCAAGTACACCTGCTTATCTGCATATGTCCCTGTAGATACGTTCATTTATCAAAACAAAGCTCATTTTCCCAGACTGTGCTATTGTCCTCTATGTGATGGACCTTGGAAGTTCAGGATGCCCTAGAAATATGTTTGTTCTAAGCAAGTATGAAAATGGCAGCTTATCAGGACCTTAGCAAGATGATTTCAAACAATTGGATTAAAAAGTTTAACACCATTCTAAGGCTTTACTTTTCTGTATTTTCCTCATAAACAACTAGATATACTATATAAAAATTAAAACTCTTCTAGTAATTTTGTTCCCACATAGCAGTAAATAAAAGAAAAAAATAAACTAATCAAGTATGCATACTTTAACATGCATGAAACCTAGTCTACGAAATCACAGAAAAGAATAATTTCCAAGAATGAAAAAAAAAAACCACAAAGAAATGGATACTTTAGATAACATTTATGAAGCTATTATAAAATACCTATTCCATATGATCTATGGATCTTTGACATTTTTACCTTAAGCTATTTAAGGTTTTAAAGTACTCAGTAATCCTCATACCTTGAGTTACAACATTTAGATGTCTTCTTCCAAATTATCTTAATGGTGCTTATTATTATGATTTTCAATAAAATTTCTCACATCTGCAGTGAGAGGATGGGTAAAAAATAAACATGAGCAGAAGCAGCAACTACATAATTAGAATGTTTTATGTTAAAAGCAGAAATCACATCCTTTACTAGGCTTTGAAAAGTTTTGTTGAGCACTTGCTGAAAGTGTATTTATGACAATGATTGAAATGTATTGGGCATTTCATAAAAGGCAGCATAGTATCACAGAAAGAATATGGGTTTTATGAGTGGTCAGATAATAAAGACTGAAATCCAGATTTTCCAATTTCTATCTATAATGATTATTATCCAATAACTATCTATATAACTAAAGAACATAACGTAAGTGCCTAGCACAGTGCCTGGGCAAAGTAGATGCTAGATAAACGATGGCACTCTTTCACTGTGAAACAAACCCAACATAAAAGTGGGAATTAAAATTAAAGTGTAAATAATGAAAACTCATTATGGAATTTGAGTCTAGGAAATCAAAGAGGTAATTATTGCTTCAAATATTATCAAACAACTCAAATACTAATTGCCCAAGAACCTTTTAATATGCTTATTACTTCCAACGTGACACCCTACTTAAGACCAATTTTGTCATCTAATATTGAAAGCAGTTTAACAGTTTTATAACAAGAGGATAATGTTAGAAATTTCATTATTGCTTTTATAAGTAAATGTATAGTTAATCATGTCATTTGGGGTATAACCTGTTGGCTTTCAATTATAAGCTTATCCAAAAAAGGAAGGGATTGTATCACAGAAGGACTACAGATAGAAGGTTATATTTAGAAACTCCTGATCCTGACAGCCTCATGCCCACCAAATTAATACCACAGTTGTCTGACTTTTCTTCCAGTTTCAGAAAGTTTTGTACATTGATATCATTTCTCCTAGTCCATACTATTTATTTTGGATTTTCTTTGGCAGCAGAATACAAGAAGGCTTCGTTCCACAATAATATTACTCATTCATGCTTTTTATCAGCAGGAACAAAGCACAAGAAATATGCTGAAATTAATGAACTTTGATAATTTTTATGATTCTACAATATTTTGTTTTGTTTTCCCAACTTAAAAAGGATTCTTTAAGTGCTGAATCTAATAAATAATTTTTCATTTTGGCCTTTTCATTTTGATGCTAGAATCTCTTGTTTCCTTCATAAATATAAAACAATAATATAGATTGAAAGTTGAAGAATGAATTCAGTAGCTTTTTTTACTGTAGTAAAATATACATATCCTAAAATTTACCATTTTAACCATTTTTACTGTACAGTTCTGTGACACTAAGTATATTTATATCGTGTATAGTTATCACCACCATCCATTTCCAGAAGATTTTCATCATCCCAAACTGAAACTCTGTACCCATTAAACAATAACTCTCCCTTCTGTCTCCAGAGACACTGGTAGTCACTATCCTACTTTCTTTACCTATGAATTCTAGGTATCTCAAATATGTGGAATGATGCAATATTTTTTCTTTTGTTTTGGCTTAATTCACTTATAACGTCTTCAAGGTTCATCCATGTTGTTGATTATACATGAGGATGTCATTCCTTTTAGAAGCTGAATAAAATTGTTTTTCTATTTGAGACATTTTATTTATCCTTTGATGATATTTGGTTTGTTTTTTTTCCACCATTTAGGTATTGTAGATAATGCTACTATAAACGTCAGTGTGCAAATAGCTGTTTGAGCCTCTGCTTTCAATACATTATTATTCCAACCAATTTTGAGGTGGTTCTTATGCAGTAACAGACAACAAAGATGCCTGGTGAGCTTGTTAAAATGCTGACTGATTCAGTAAGTCTAAGATGGGCCATGAAGTCGTTCATTTCTCACAAGCTCCCAGGTGATGTCAAGGCTACTGGTCTGCCTACCATACTTTGAAAATCAAAGCTTTAGAAACTTGTGCAACTGACACTTCAAGTGCACAATGGAACTACATAATTTCAAATCACAAGATTTATTTTGAATCTTTATAAATATGTTAATTTTCATATTAAACTCTGTTGGAGACATAGTAAATAAGCTATTTCTAAAAGTTTATCATTAAGGTGTGTTCTAGAAAGTAAAAACTATTAAAGCTGGAAGTCATATTCTTCCTTGTAATTTGTGGCAAAGTTTTAGTAAAATATTTTTCAAAATTCAATATGACAGCTCATAATAATAATTCAAAATGAATATAACAATATATTTTCTCTGTATAAAAATTCAGGACACAAAAATATAGAAAATCATTTATTTAAAGATCCTTTTTTTTTGCGGTATGTGGGCCTCTCACTGTTGTGGCCTCTCCCGTTGCGCAGCACAGGCTCCGGACGCGCAGGCTCAGCAGCCATGGCTCACGGGCCTAGCTGCTCCGCGGCATGTGGGATCTTCCCTGACCGGGCAGGGCACGAACCCGCATCCCCTGCATCAGCAGGCGGACTCTCAACCACTGCGCGACCAGGGAAGCCCCTAAAGATCCTTTTTAAGGCAAATTTTAGCAGTGATGATATTGAAACCATCAAAAATTGTAAGGCTTGTGTGTATTAACTATGCTAAAAACATTCTCCTCCTGAGCGCTGAAGCCTCCTACTGAATATTATTAGCAAATAGGGAAAATAACAGCAACTTTATGCTATTACCTATCAAGAGGTAACTATTTTTCTTTTGTAGATAGGAATATACTCTCTTGTTATTTCTTTCTTTTTTTTTTTTTTTAGAAGATGTTGGGGGTAGGAATTTATTAATTAATTCATTTATTTTTGCTGTGTTGGGTCTCCGTTTCTGTGCGAGGGCTTTCTCCAGTTGCGGCAAGCAAGGGCCACTCTTCATCGCGGTGCGAGGGCCTCTCACTATCGCGGCCTCTCTTGTTGCGGAGCACAGGCTCTAGACGCGCAGGCTCAGTAGTTGTGGCTCACGGGCCTAGTTGCTCCGCGGCATGTGGGATCCTCCCAGACCAGGGCTCGAACCCGTGTCCCCTGCATTAGCAGGCAGATTCTCAACCACTGCGCCACCAGGGAAGCCCTCTTGTTATTTCTGATATTAATTAGTTCTCTAATTTGGTCATAATTTTGCCTAATACTTCTCTAACATAAATAAGCCAAGCCTATACTCATGAAATAACCAAAAAACCCATATAATTATATAAAATATATATCTAACAAAATAGTTTCTTCATGCCTCATTCTATAACTGGTCATATAGTTGTAGTTGATATTTCTAACTTCCTTCTTTTATTATCCATTCCACATTCCCTCCGTCCTCAGCCAGCATCTCTAATCATTGGGGTTTTTACTTGTTGAGATGATCCAAACCTTCATTTCTGGAGTGACTGAAATGTCTGTCATCCTTCTTTTATTGTTTGTGTTTTTATCTCACTATTGAATTTTCCCTGAACAAGGTTAATCTACTTACTTTTACTATGGATCATTATTAGATATGGGAATACAAAAAGGAGCCCCAGAGGGTCTCTTGTATTTTTCCCACCACTAGGATTGTATAGCAAAACACGAATTTATACTTGGCAATTAGAATCAATCAACCCACCTAGTACATTAACCCTTTATTTACCTGTTAGTTCAGTGGCATGAGAAGTCCACAACAGCTGAGTGACAGTCTCAACTTCATACTCTGCGGAACAATTGCTACATACACTGGTGGAAGCATTTCTCTCTTGGGAATTAGGACCTTCAAACACGTAGAGTTTGGGAAATACACACAAAATGTTATTAGTTGTTCACAGATGTAGCAGAGAGAAGAGTTACTGCCATGTCTGCCACCTTGACCTATGTATTCCTACTATGGGGAAAATATCACCATATGTAGGTCAATGATTCAGATCATAGACTGTAACCTATAAATAGAATTCTATCCTTTCAGGGTGTTGCCTTACAACTAATACCAATCAAATCTTATTAGGTAAGCACGTAGGTGATGGGGTTCATGGAAATTAAGACCAGTGATTTCCATGGGCATAAGCAAACTACAACTTTTGTTTCCAATGAAATTGGTTAATTGGTCTGAAGAATTGTCATTCATGCGATGGTGAATAAAGCAGTAATACCATGGATGGTAATGATGCCAGAAGCATTGTGAGCAAAGAAGGCAAACATATCCAGTACATGTGTAATTCTCTCAAGGGAGAATTGATTGCCTCTCATGCTGTAATGGAAGGGGTCAGATGTAATCAACAGTCCAGCACATGGCTAGCTGGTCTCTCCATAGTATCATGTCATATTTAGGGCTCAGCATTGGTCTCTGCCATTGGCAGGTAGGCTCTCCACAGTAGTAGTAAGTAGATTAATCTTGTTCAGGGGAAAATCATTTTGTTGAGACTATGTATGTTCTTCATTTCTATGTCATGGACATTTTGTTCATGAGCCCTTTGAGAAAATAAGGATGGCTGGGGAAGAGAAGGCTGACTGACATCCATATATCACCTTGTTCATATGATTATTAACAGCCTAATTTTTAGTAAATTCCCTTTAATGAAATTCCACACAGATATAAATGTCTTCACACTCTCTGCCTATTTAGTGGTTCACTCACATCTCTGCTCCAATCTCCTTGCCACCATTTTTTTAAAATTTTGTTCTAAGTTCCCAAAAATCAGATCAACTATTAATCACTACTCACAAATCAGTGAAGATTAATACTTCTAGTAATTTCTAAGGCTACCAAGTAAACAAGTAAATGTACTTAATTAACTTATTACTACAGCGAGGATATTCCTTCATTGATGTCTTTCAGAAACATACCATATTGGGAATATAATACTACAATAGTTTCCTTCCAATGACACCAACGTATTTTACAGAACTATCTGTAAATCAGTCCTGAATTTTTTCCTTCTCCTTTATTTGGTCATGTGGGACTCCTCATGAGAATATAAGTATGGATTGAAGGAGATGAAGTGTTGCAAGAGGAATAAATATTGCAGGTATATGGGGCACCTGCTCAAGCAAATTACTTTTGCCTTTCAGAACTGTGCCAGATAGATGTCTTATGCATGTATGTGCACACACACACACATACACACATACGTGCAGGAGCAAACTATCATTCAGAACTAGTAAATAAAGTCCTGAAAGATGTGTGTGCTTATATATAATATAAAGTATAATATAATATTAAAGTGATAATACCTGATCCATAATGGGAACTCCGAATGTATTATCACTTGACAGCCTAGTGTCGGATGTTCAGTCTGTACCAAGACCAGTTAACAAATAAAGAGTTGATTTAGTTTTCTGTAAATGAGTGCCTGACTTTGCTCCAAATCCCTAGGGATAGATAACATTATTGTCTAATTGTGGCATTCCAGATGCTGTATAAAACATCTTTGCTTGCCACAGACTCAAGGAATACTACTGGGTCTTCAAGGTCTCAAGGCCTCTGGTAGAGCAGCTTGGAGGATGACCTAGATCCATTGCTCTGGCAGTTTTATGGACTACTCGGTGGATGGGTCATAGCAACACCTCAACAATGACATACGTTCTCCTCAATATTCAGAGGCTCTTCAAGTATTGGGCCTGGGACTTAATAGTAGAGAATATAATGTAATTTTTTTTTATTTACTTTGTTGCAAATATGCTCTAGACAAATAAGCTCCTCAAAACTTTGGTGAGGTGCCAGTCTTCTGAACATTCATAGAATTTATGCCTTACCTTCAGGCAAAGAAGTGTCTTGCTAAGGCATCCAAGCTACTTGCCACTTCCTATTCAAAAGATCTAATCAGGGCTTACCTGGTGGCGCAGTGGTTGAGAGTCCTCCTGCGATGCAGGGGACATGGGTTCGTGCCCCGGTCCGGGAAGATCCCACATGCCACGGAGCAGCTAGGTCTGTGAGTCATGGCCGCTGAGCCTGCGCGTCCGGAGCCTGTGCTCTGCAACGGGAGAGGCCACAACAGTGAGAGGCCCGCGTACCGCAAAAAAAAAGTGAGAGGCCTGTGTACCGCAAAAAAAAAAAAAAGATATAATCATCATGATATAATCAATATATTGAAATAGTGTGACACTGTGGGATGTCAAAGCAGTTAAGATTTCTTCAGACTGATTTATGGCAGAGAGCAGGAGAGAAGAAACAATCCTGAGTCAATACCATAAAAATATACTGTTGACTCTGTTAGGTAAAAGCAAATTGCTTCCAGCAATATTTTTAAATAGGTATAGAGGAAAAGAAGCAGCTGTCAGATCAATAACTGTACATCATCGCTAAAGTTGTATTGTCCTACTCCATTAAATATATCATTTCTGGAACTTCAGTGGCAATTGAATCACTTCCTAATTAAGTTTGCAGACATCCACAAGTATTCTCCAAGATACACCTACTTTCTTTACAGGTTAATCATGGCAAGTAATTGGGAATAGTAGTTAAAATCATTCCCCCCCTTCCTCATTTCTACAATTCCTCCAGGTCAGCAATATTGCTATAGTAGTACTATACTTCTACTTAGTTCTTTACAGAATAATAGACCTTAAGGCATGGGAAGTCAATGTGGGAATTCTGCCTATGGCTGAGAATGTCTGTTCCATTTACTGCTTAAGAATTGAGGAAATAACCACAGAGTGGCTCTGCTTCTTGGAAGCCATATATAGACTAAACCCCTGTTTATCACCTAATTGCCATAGACCTCCATTTTGACAATTCTAGCATAAAATAACTCTGTACAGAACAAATAAATAATAGTACCTTGATGATAGTATGTTTTTTTAGAGATTGCATTAATATATCAACATAAACCAACATGAATAATTATGTTTATTTGTGAATTATGTCTCAATTTTATTTAGCAAATTAAAAAAATCATTATTCTATTTGTTTAATACATATATCATTCAGCTTCATTCTTCTATGAAAAGAAAAACATAAATCTTATAATGAGTTTCAAACTCTGTACCATAGGTTAGAGTTTCAAGTAAAATTCCCAATGCATATGACTATCTTATTTTAACTATTTTGGAGTTTGTTCTGGGTGAAGCAGTGATATGCAGGCAAAAAAAGCACAATTTGATGACATATTTTGGAAGAGAAAAAATAATAAGGTTAAATTTCATCTAAAATTAATTATGAGAAACAAGTTATATGAAAGAACTGGAGTGCAACTTAGAGGGAGGAGATATAGGGATATATGTATATGTATAGCTGATTCACTTTGTTATAAAGCAGAAACTAACACACCATTGTAAAGCAATTATACTCCAATAAAGATGTTTAAAAAAAATGCTTCAGGGGCTTCCCTGGTGGCGCAGTGGTTGAGAGTCCGCCTGCCGATGCAGGGGACACAGGTTCGTGCCCCGGTCTGGGAAGATCCCACATGCCGCGGAGCGGCTGGTCCCCTGAGCCGTGGCCACTGAGCCTGCGCGTCCGGAGCCTGTGCTCCGCAACGGGAGAGGCCACAACAGTGAGAGGCCCGCGTACCAAGAAAAAAAAAAAAAAAAAAAAGCTTCAGGTTTTCTTAAAGAATAACATCAAGGGCCAAAGAGTAAATATTTGGGGCTTCATTGGTCATAGAGTCTCTTTCACAGTAACTCAGTTCCACCAATGTAGTTACTTAACTTTCATAGACAAATGGGCATGAATCCATTCCAATAAATTTTATTTCCAAGACACGCAATAGGCTGCATTTATGGATCATAATATACCAACCTCTGAGTTAGAATAAAAAGAAGCCTGTCTACAGCTTGCTAAAATCTTTGAAGATTTTAGAATGGTCACTAAAAGGAAATGTCAGCAATGTAACAATATAGTAGACTATTTCCATTAGAATGTCTGGAACCAAGGTTCCTGGTAATTATAATGTTCATAATTTTTACTTTAAAAATGTTAACGCATTATCAGACTGAAATGTTGTTTGCAAACAGCACATATCAACAAGTTATCAGCTGATGGAACATGTCCTGAAAACTTCATTATGAAGAAAATAAAAATTTAGCTGAGTAAGTGTGTGTAATATCTTATTCAATGCTGACATAATGAAACCACTTCAAAGTTACAGAAACAGACTTGTTTGGGGCTCATTTAGCCTGTATCTGAGTATCAATGAGACATGGACCAAAGAAAGCACTTCTGAAACTGTCTGGCTCTTAACTATACTTTTCCAGCCTATGTGTCACAAATGAAAGTGAGATCAAGACAGTTTCCTGTTCAATGAAAAATAATTTTTTGCATTAAGATATTTGTTCAAGAACAGAAAAAATGTACCACGATAGTGACCTTTAGGTGAATGAACATTTTTTCATCTGTTCTTCTCCTCTAGACAGCAGAACAGGTGAGTCAGCACCATAAAAAACACACAAAAGCAGACAACAAACAGTCATGAATGGACTGCAATTGAATGATGGTATCTGAAAATATATAGAAAAATCAATTTGATCTTTACCTTATGCAAAGATTTCTAAGAACTTGACTTCGATAAAACTTTCAAGTGAAATCAGAACAGACAATTACAGTGTCCCAGGACACCTGATCCTTTGCTTGGCATGTCCTTTAAAAATAACTAGAAAGACATCAGCAATTATATATATTCTGAGAAAAAATAGATCTATAAGATAAATGTTTTATTGAACCAATGAAAGTATTAATATCAGTAAACTAAAAATAAACATTCAGATAAAAGAAGAAAAAAATCTTTTGATAACTTAATGAGTGCTATGAATACAAATAAATTGTCCCCTAAATATTTTCACAGGAATGAGAAGATAAATGAAAGCTTCTTAAATCCATTTTAGAAAACATATTTTTAGTAAAAGAACACAATAATTCTATTTGTCTCAGTCTGAATATTATGAGAATAACAATAAACTATGTAGAAAGCACTGAAATATTTTACCACTGCTCCCCAAAACTAGAATTCTAATGCTGCAAGATTGTTATATACTAAACAATAAAAACTCATAAGAGGTGACAATTTATAACTAAACTTAACAACAACAAAAAGTGAGAGCAGATATGTGGTTGTAAAGTACAATGTTTGACTATAGACTTAGCTTTTGGTTCATCAGGCATCTCTCTCAATCGTTCTCATCTTTAGAGATATTTGCTTTAATTTATAATATTGATTTCCTATGCAATGATTTCACTCTTCAGAACATTTTCCACATATGGTGAGGAAACATCCTTTTACAACTTCAGAATTATAAGATATTTATAGCTGTGATCCTAAAAACAGACTCATTTTGGCTCATAACTATTGCAACCCACACAAAAGGACTCTTTGGTCCCGTTGAGTAAATTACCCATTGATAGAAAATTGCTCATTCAGAGAGATAGGGGGACTAAATCAATTGAAAGTCATCATTTCTCTACATGCATCCTATTAAATTCATTTCAAACTCATTTGGGTAGAGATACAGACTCTCTGTAATATCCACCTTTTTGCCTGCATCTCTACCAAGTCTTCACCTTCAGTTTCTCCTGAAACTACTATCCCTTTTTAGTCATTTGGTTCGTAGAAACTTCAGATTTGAGTTTTGCTACTTTGATTGTCCTCTTTAGATCTGACTATTCGGATAAATCTGTGTGTTTTCCTAAATCTGTCAGTCAAGAACACACATTTGGGTTGTCCTTCCATCCCCTCAGGTGCACTCCACCTGTGAGCTACACCCAGGCCATGGATCAGGTCCAGGCGTACCCATATCCACAGCTCTTAAGTTTTCTTTCTTGATGTGTCATGAAAACACTGTTTCTGGTGAGAGAATAATCTTTAAGCTTTAAATAATCTTTGAGGAGTAGGACTTAAAGATCATAGGGTTGAAAAACAAATCACAATAAGTACTCTATTACTTCTGTCTTTTCCTTTCCCCAAATATTTATGTATATCTGAATGGATGGACACATGGAACAGAAGTGACAGAAATGTTTTAAAAAGGTAACAATTTCCCCTAAATAATTCCAGAATAGTCATTGGTATTCATTCATGCAACCCATAGATATTTGAGTACCTGCCAGATCCTGGCACTATTCTAGATAGTCAATTCAGTAGTGTGCACAATACAGAAGATCTAGACTCTCATGTGTCTTCTATTCCTGTGAGACAGAGAACAATTTACAAGTAAAACAAGAAAGACAATTTTAAAGAGTAACAAGGCTCTGAGAAATAAGACAACTAAGAGACAGACATCTTCTGGAGCAAGGGTTATTTTAGGTTAAGTTTTCAGAGAAGTTTCTAAGAGGGGTAATGTTTCCCCTGAGATTAGAGTGACAAATAGGGAGCCACTTTGTGTTAAGATCTGTAGTGGTAAATTCATTATTTTCAGGAGTGCTGCCTTTCATTCCATCCCTCAGGTATATCAAGCTCAGCCCAAGTTCAGAGTCCCTTTGCCAGGAGTTCTCTCTATCTGGAATTGCAGCCCATCGAGAGATCAGGTGGCTTAAAGGAGGACAAAATTAGTAGATTTGGAGAGACGGAGGTATGGGAAGATGAATAATAAATCTATTTAATAGTATTCCTGGAAATTGCTGTGCAATGTTGGGGCTACTGAAATATCAAAGGTTACTCCTAATTTTCTGGAAAAGGAAATGTGTGTTGGTATGTACTAAAATGGGAAATATTGATTGGAGTAACTTATGGAGTTTCTAATGAAGTAGTGGACTGGGTTGGGGTGGAATTTAGACTTATTTATAGAAATTTCAAGTTTAAAACATCTATTAGATATCCTATCTTCCTACTCTCTGCCATATCTAACTATTGTTGTTAAATTAATTGATGATTCATTCCCATCTTACTTCATCATACCAACATCACAATTTTGCAGTGGAAGTCTGTCCCCTTCACACAAGCTCCAGGTGTGTTTCCTTCCTAATCTTTGCCAACCTACTCATGACATTCCTTCAGCAAATATCTTTGGTCTAGGCATGGACAAGTGACCTAAGTTGGATGAGTCAAGAGAAAAATCATGTATTTCATGATTGGAGGGAAACTAGCCCCAGAATGCTTTAACATTGTGGATGACAGACCACAGAGAAAGGAAAAAAACTGTTAGTTTTTGGTGTGACTAAATAAACTAACTCTGGATACATACTGCCACTAGACTTCCTGTTATGTAGAATACCAAACTTCTCTATTGCTGAATCCAGTTTGAATGAGGAATTCTGTTACTTGCAGCTGAAAGCCTCCACACTGATACACAACTCCTAAGATATGAAAAGAATCTGTAATTGTGGTTGTCACTCATTTGTCACCAAGTTCATATGTGTAAGACTCTTATCAACAAATGATAAGAATATGTTTTTAATTGTACTGAGAATATGAACACGGATGTAAAAATTGGCCTACCTTCTCCTAGAAGGTAGATAATTTCCCTCTGATTGAAAGGTATTTCTCTAGATCAGGGTTTTTCCACCTCACAAGACTGACATTTGGGCAGGATAATTCCTTGTTGTGGGGGCAGTCTGGTGCCTTGTGAATGTTTAGCAGAACCCCTGGCTTCTGCGCACAAAATGCCAGTAGAAATTCCCCAGTTGCGACAGCTAAAATCTTCTTCAGATATTGTTAAATAAATCCTAGGTGATGAAATTGTCCACTGTTCCTAATTAACCTAGAGATATCTGAAGTGTTAGTCACTTGTAACAAATTGTGATTTTTATTTTTTGGTGCCTCCCAAAACTTTTTGATATGCCCTCTTTTGGAACAATTTCTTAAAAAATCACCCAGAAGAATTGTGTGAACAAAGACAGAAAATAACATCTCTACTTGTTTGATCCTAATGCTAGTAAAGTGGTTTATAGGTTGACTGAATATATACAAGGCCCCAGTCAGATTAAGTTAATAGGGTAGCAGTGACAATCCCACCCCATACTTTAGACACGTTTCTGCCAACATTTGATATTCTCCAAATGCATGTCTCAAAGCAATGACTCTAGTTCAAAAAACTGAAAGGAAAAGCCAATGACAGTTTTATCCATACCAGAGGTAAAATCCCTAGGGAGGTAACCATTTTAGGATCTCCCTTTATGTAATGCATTTTTAGTCACACAGTTTGAGAACATAAACAGCGTAAAGAAAATTATAGCTATAACAAGCATGGACATCTCCATGATATTTAAAAAGTATTAGGCTTAATACTTGCAGGCAAAATATGTACAAGAAGACTATTTTTCTAAAAACAGTTTCTTATATATGTTTTAAAAGATTAAAACCGTACTTAGTGAACTAGTTTATTCCAACTTTCATCATAGTAACTTATGGCCATATAAACCTAGTTAATACAAATAAATGGGTTTTTTAAATTGACAGTAGCAGATGTGACACAAGAAAAATTTCTTAAATTTATGGACTTGCATGTGTAGATGAAGACATTCCCATTTTCATTATCAATTTCTTCTATTTTTGGCTTATGAATTACATCCTTTTTATAAGAGATCTGCAAGGTCACAAAATGAAAAGATAAAAAGTCTACTTCTGTGAAATCAGCTCAGAAATTTCACAAAAAGCCTTAAAGTAATAAATCATGACTCAGAGAATGTCAGGACATTGAAGTAGTAGTCACCTTATTTGAAAGTACATCTTGTTCATTCTGAGAATTTATAACAAGGCTTTCAGTTCTGGCTTAAAATTGACTATTTTCTTCTCTATTTCTTGGTATAGGTGTCATGGAGCTGTTTAATTCTGCTCCCCTTCTCTCTAGTCTAACAGCAAACTCTTTTATTAAAGGCAGTCAATAGCCATATTATGGTGTTGAAAATTGCATAGTCCTGTTATAAAAAAATTAATTCAAAGGATAGAAAACTGACATAAGCATAGTTTCAATGTCTGAAAAACAACTTTAATTTTAAAAGTTCATTACATTTTTGCATTTGCTATGCTTTGAATATCTGATCCAAAGTTTAATAACTATTTTCTTAACAAAGTTTTCAAGTTATAGATCAAATTCAGGTACCTTTAAATACATTGTATTTTTATTATTTAACATTACACATAACACCTGTGTTTCACCCAACTAACTGTACAATAAAGAATGTTGGGCACAAGTAGAAGAGTCAGTAAAAATAAGAGAATCTTTTGAGCCTTGAGTGACCCTTAGGGAAATGTAAGACATGATTTCCATTTCTTATTAATTCATGACATACAGGAAATTTACATGAGGAAAACATTAAAGGGAGACTACAAGGATAAGTAAAATTTGAAGTATAAGTAAGATAAGTTAAATTTGAAAATAAGTAAGACTTTAGTAGTAAGTGACACTGTGTGTGTGTGTGTGCACGCACGTGTGTGTATTGCATGTGTATGGGGAGAGGAATGTGGTAGAGGTAGGGAGTAAAATGAAAATTCCATTTGAAAAGTCAAAGACTGGGGAAAATATTTCTAGTGCACCCAACCATTGTAGTCATGAAGGTAGGAGTTGGATAATACAGTGACATTTAATGACTAAATGTGTATATAGATGAGTTGAAGAAGAATACAAGGTTTCAGAACCTCTCCCCTTTTGCTTTGTTTGTGAAAAACAGAGTGGGGCAAACCTACTATTTACAAGGCAGATGAGTGATTAGTGTGCTTGTTTTAGGTTTCTTGAATTTCTTGGGTTTAGGCAACAGTAAAATGTCGAATGATTATGGATAAGGAATGGTTATGATAAATAATAAAAACAAATGAAGTTTGTAGTGAAGTTTCTTTTCTTTCAGAATTATTGTTTGAATATTAATATTGATCATGTCTTAGAAGAACTTGTTTAATATTGGATGAATTACCAACTAAGGAAATTATATATTAACAAAGGTGTAACCTATATTTAAATGTAAGTTAGCTCTTGTTCCAAGAAAAATGTAAAAGCTTAATTCTTGTACTCTAAGATTTATTCTTTAATATGGATAGACTGATTGGAATTCACAGAATACATATGAAGTTTGTCTGGAAATTCCAATCTAAGTCCCCTGGACATAAACGGCATCATGCAGGTTTTCTGAAAATTCTTTAATGGGAAAAAGTGGACTCGGATTCTCTCATATCGTCTATAAACACTACCGCAGGAATCCTTGTATATATGTTTGTCATTGTGAAATCCAGGCTCTACTCTTCATTCCCCAATAAAACAAGAACCATTAAGAGTATCCAGGAGCATGAGGGAACAAAGAAGAGGAGTTTACATTATAATTGTAAACAACTTCAGAAACAACTTCAGTAACAAATTCTGTTCTTAAAATGCCCTTTGGCTATTCCATTCCAGTAAAGCTTACAATAGCTATTTACAGCATATAGAAACCACATTGATACCTTCTTGCTGACTTCTCTCTTCTTCATCTGATCCCTTTGAGCAGTAATGAAATTAATAATTAAAACAACTTCTTCTGATCATTTCTATTTGAGCCATTTAACTGTATCTGTGTTGGTCTCACTTTCCTCTCCAACTAGTTTAATTTTTTTCTATACAAGAAAGTCTATTGCCTAAAAAGACTATATGAAATGGCAATAATGTGAAATAGTTCCAAAATAAATTTACTAATAAAATGTAAATATGTCTTCTAATTTTGTGTCGGTACTTATTTTAAAATATTTAGTACAGATTCCATTAAATGAAACCCAAAGACGTTCATTAACTTGCAGTGGAAGTATCCCACTAAATTCTGGTAGGAACTTCAATGACTGAGATAATCAAAACATCCCAAACCCTTTTAGGAGGCATTCTGCCATGTGTGGGACCTTCCCTTTGAAAATATAAGACAGCTTGAACAGAATCTCTATCCCCACTGCCTACCTTGGATGAAAAGCAAAAAGAAAGATCTTCCAAGAGGACAAAACTCAGGAAACACAAATAGGTGGGCAAAGAAATTTTCTCCACTACTAGGAAGCAGATATTAATAATACCTGTATGAACTAGGTCTCCGGTTCTTCCTGCTTTGAAATGGGAGCTTTTATTGTAGGTATGATGCCCAGTCTCTACCCTTGTGTATTGAAAGAAGGTAATTTAACTTGTCATTTTTTCCATCAGATGTTAAATAAAGGACTATATCTCTATATGACTGAAAGGAATGCACAGCCTTCTAGAGACCCTTTACTTGTAGCTGAATTCAGAAAATAGATGTTTTATATTGTATTCCTTTGGGGAGGATGTGAATGCATTTTAGACAGGCAAGAACACTTTTGCATGTATTTATGGAAGAAAAAAGTATGTATGGATGTTGGATGGTCAAAGTGGTGGACCGTTATGAACATGTCTGTTTCCTAGTAACTACTTCCCATTTATTCCTGTGATAGTAACTGCATTTGCTTTGGGGTAACTCCCTCTTCTCATTTTCTATTATATTATTTGAAAGGGATTGAATTCCAGCAATCACACTCCTGGCTACAAGAATGTGCAGAAAAACTAATTAGATCCAATGGTAGAAGAGGTAATGTATGCTGTGGTTTCTTGGTTTGAGAAAATCACTCTATATTTTGGGATGTCCTAGAAGCTACCACGAAGACCCACTTCATTTGAATTGGAGTGTATAGATGTGAAGACTGAAAAGGCCTCAGACATTTTCAAACCATATAGGGAGAGTTAACAACTGCAGGGGGAGCTACTAAATGGATTCATGAAGAAACTCCTACAAAGGCAGAATATAGAGACAGAGAGAAATTGGGCTTCTGGTACCCTGCAAGGGCCACTGACTGAAGCCACATTTGAAACTCAGTTTACTTCTGGGATTTCAGTTACATGACCTAATAAGTTCCTCTTTATAATTTAAGTCATTGTGAGCTAGATTTTGATAATTTGCCACCAAAAGGATTTCAATAAATTAGACTGCTATTTGATCTTCTAGACGAAGTAAGAATGTGTAGGAGAAGCAAAATTGTCATGATTCTGGGACATAACACCACCCTCAATGAGAGTAACTTACAGGTTGTTTGATTCATCCTCCTTCCTAATAAAGCTTAGTAATAAGTTACTCATGAGCTCAGACTGCTACTTTCCCCTCCTTCGCCACACCTCTGCTCCTGACCCACACAATCAAACCTGAATGGAAAAGTGATGGTGTTGGTGAGTATGTGTGTGGGGTCAGAAGGCGGGGGAAAAAGAGTGAGTCAATGTGACTGTGAATCTTATAATTTCTGTAATTGTCAAAGCAGTTCTATCTTTATAATATATCACATATATATGATTATATATTAGATATCCCATTAAAATTCACTTGAAAGAAAAAAGCTACTTAAAAAATGAAGTACTTAAAAAATGTACTTAAAAAATGGTACTTTAAAAATGAAAGTGTATTTTAGAATAAAACTTACGAAAACCACTGTATACAAATTCTTTAACTCATATATGTTTATTCTGTTAAAGGCTCACAGCTAAATGCTTGAAAGTTGCAGAATTAGGACTCCCAAAGGTGAACTAAGATGACCTCTTTGAGCATGTTGGGATATGGATGAAGCAGTAACATTGTACAAGTTTAAGCTTAGACTTTAGTGACAGATGATCCACATTCTGTTCTCACTGCCTCATTCATTGGAATCACTTTGACTTAGCAACTACCTCCCAGGAAAATTTTCCTCTTACATATAATTAATCAACTGAGAACCAACTTGAGGATGCTTGCTGGGGAGACACTTGAATCCATTCAAGAGCTTTAACAGGTCAAGCTTAGCTTCTCCATGGCTCTTCTCTCAACTCTGAATTAATATAGATTTTGGAGGATTCAATTTAGCATTGATGACTGAACCGTTGCACTAAAAATACTAAACTAAAACCCCATTAATGCTACGGAATCCACGTAAAACTTTATTGGAGTTTAAATACAACAAATAAAAGACCTAAAATTGGAAAAATTATTTCCCTGTAATTGAATCGTTGGATTACATTCCGTGCTTCCTAAGGGCTCTGTGGCCTTCCAGTGCCTGAGAAGTTTCTCATGGTGCCCACTCATGGATGCTGAGGCCATTGTCTATGTAGTTCAATGCCAGGTTGCAGCTCCCACCTATAGTCTGAATCATTAAACCAAGCTCATTGTGTGATCTTTACTTTTTCTAAGGCCCTTGGTACCAACATTTGTTGGTAACCAAGACCTGAACCTTTCCTGCAACCTAGGGGACTAGCAACATAGCTGAAACCCTTTCAAATCCTTGCTTAAGTTCAGCCCCTAGTTGGGTCTCTTGTGTACAATCTTAAGGTCAGGACTATTTTGAAGCCCTGAAAACTTTAATTAAGGTCTGCTAAGTGCAGCCTTTCTTCTATAGAATAGTAAAGCATCTATACAAAAACCTGAGTCATACCCCTCTCTGTAGCCCAAATAATATAAGGCCTAATGCTTAAGCCATCTCAAAAGAAGCCTGTATGCTACCAAAATCAAAATGCCCTGCCTATAAAATAATGTCCCTTGTCCAAAGCCAAAGCCATGAACCCGATCCAAGCAAAAGCCCTATCCATTACGTAGACGTTGCTTTCCAAGTGCCCTAAAACTCTGAATTGAACTAACATACCTCCCTTCCAATACTGCAGGTCTCCCGCTAATCACAGGGTTGGTGTGGCATATATTAGGATCACTTTGCATTGAAAAACCTCTACAGTGTGGGGAAACTACTTTTCTACTACTAGGACGCAGTGAAAATTAGTTTCGATTCTCTCATCCTCAGGTCTGAGGGTTTTGTATTTTATATTGTAATGTTATAAGGAAATTTGTCAAAATGAATAATTCATATATTTTTAAATGGATATTTTATAGATCATAGAAAAAAGTTAGTGATCAAGAAGTCATTCAAAATTCAGCTCTTTTGTGGAATGATGCATACCTATCTCTGAGTCTCTGAGTGGCAGGATTACAAATTATTTTTTATTTTCTTCTATACTTGTTTATAAATTCAAAGAATATATATGTAATGTTTAATATTGAAATATTTTTATATTTAGATATAATGTTCTTATTCAAAAAAAGGTTATTTTAAAATTAATGTCTTTTCTGACAAAGCTTCTCAGAGCTGCCAATAAAAATCACTATTTTAAATGAAACATACTAAATGAGTGCTAAGAAGAAAAATAACTTGCAAAGTCCATCCTTAAGCTCTTGTGTGCTCACAAACTCCTTTTACTCCTTAGCTTGCTTTATTTTAATTGTAGTTCATGATGTTGAGCCTCAGGGTATGACAACATAATTTAAAATATACAGTTATAAATGTAATGCTATTTAGATGTTTTATTTATATTGATAAGTTTTCTTCTCTTTACCCTCAAAAACATATTAACAAGCATACAATATAAGACATACTTGTTTCACTGGCTGAGAAAATTGCATGATGCTTGCATTGATTACTATATATCATATGATTTTATTATATATAAAATATATATATTGTATTAAATATGTTTTATTATATATATAATGTCATACACATCTCACTGGACAATATGAAAAGCAAGCACAAACACTGTATTATTTAATTTCTTTGAACTCTACTTCAAATACTGTGGAATCAAAGTATTTTCAGGTGCATATTAGGTGGTACACATTTAACAGCCTCTTCATTCTCAAACCCTTTTATTTTATGTCACTTTCAAAGATATGACAACAAAATCACATATGTTAACATACATAAAGCCAATATTGAGAGTAGTAGATGTAGTAGATTTGAGATGGCTATAGGTTGTTACCCCTTTCATTGAGAGATAGCATCAATTCCCTTTCCCTTGAACCCAGGCTGACTTTAATGGCATGCTGGAACAATGGGATGTGATGGAAGTGACATTCTCAGACTTGGAACACTACTTCTGGGACTCCTGAACTTCCAAGTAGGAAGCCTGATTCCCCAAGGCTGCCATGTTGGAGAGGCCATACATAGGTGCTCTTCATAACCCAGCGGAGTCTGTTTTTACAGGTATTGCTGCCAAGGCACAAGACATATGAGTGAAGCCATCTGGAACCCTCCAGACAAGCCCATTCATCTGTTGTATTCAACTTAGTAATGTTTATGACGTCACAGAGAATAGAAGAACCTCCTTGTTGGTGCATGCCTGATTCTTGATTCATAATATCATGAAATATAATAAAGTCACCATTTTCTGAACTGCTGTATTTTGGCATGGTTTGTTACTCAGCTATAAAAAAACTGGCATAGATGCCTAGATATGATCCTTATCAGAAGGGATGAGAAGTGCATTTATTGTCAATGAAATTGTCTAAAATTGTTAACAATTTTCTTAGTCCTCTACTCTAACCAGTGATTCTCAAGCTTTTCTTTTCCTTTTCTGCCATGACATAATTAATAGATGATTTTCACCTGCTCAAAAGACTGTCATTAGTTTCACTCTTTGTTTGGTCTGCCTCATATCTAATTTAGATTGTGGCTTGTGGGTAAGTCTGAATGCACTTATTACAATTCAGTTCCTTTCTCTTCTCTTGACTCATGATAACCATTATATCTAAACCATTGTTGATAAACCTCTACTCTAAGCTATTAAAAAATGTCAAAGCTGTACACAGAAATTGAAATAAGGTCATGAGCATTAAACAAACAAAAAAACCCACAAACAAACAAACAAAAAAACAAACATAACCCACTTTTGCAACCTGATTCAAATGAGTCCCAGTCTCTAACCTTAGGAAGATTAGAGGCCTAGGTACCTAAACATAAATAGTTAATATAATCTGTTAATATATTTAATATATTTTTTTACATTTTACTTATTTTAACACAGATATCTACTTTATATATTGTAATTCAAAATTTTGTGATTGGCGTCTAACTTTTTTTCACTCATACATTTGCCTATGATTTTGCTCTTTATCATTTAAAAATAAATGTACTAAGATATGAACTATTATTAGTGCACTTGATTTCTTTATTTTTATTGGTTTAGTGTATCTTTTACCACAATTTCATTGTTGATCTTTTCAAGACACCTTATACTTTTGTCTGTCTCTGGTACTATAATTTTTAATTGTTATTTTATTTGATGGTCAAAATAAATGTATGAATTCAACTCCATTTTATAAAGGCGAACAATAAAGATTAGAAAGGGTAAGACATTTCCTCAGAGTCACTTAAGTTTACAGACAGAATTTGAAAGCAAATTTTTCTTGGCTGGGTTCTTAACCACTATTGTCACCACTGGCCCTCAAAACCAATATATTTCACTTAATTATCATATTTTGTTTTTTCAGCAAGTATCTGGTGTGGTAGAAGAGACAGGATGAATGTCTTATCTTTTCAGAAATGATCTTAAGTTTTCAAAAACTTCAATCTAAGTTCTGATAATAAATAAAAAAGTTTTATCTGTGCCAAAATAATTGCAGTTTACCAATATGATATATTTTTTCCTGTCCCTTGCCTTTTTCATGCCAGCACTTCTGTCTACATTAACCTTTACGTATTCTTTCTCATGGAAAATTGCTACTTTAAATTGTAGCTTCAGCTTAGAAACGACTTCTTCCTCTGATCCCTACAACCTAAGACAATTAGATATCTCTCCACTTCCCATACACCTCATTATCTTCCCCTATAAAATGAATATAAAATGAATATAGTACATCCTCATTTATAGGTTGCAGTTAATATTAAATGAGATGAAGTATGTTAAGCTCTTGTAACAGTTATATTCTTAGCATAGGATATATTGGTCGTATATTCTCTCAAAATATGTATTCCCTACATCTTCAAATATGTCAACATGTATAACAGCTAATTAAATATAAATGACTATTGATATAATACGAATACTATTCTTTACTGAAGAGATAGAATAAGGCTGATAGTCGTTAAAGCATTTGCCCCTCAAATACAAAAGTAACAGAAGAATATGATATTTGTGTTAAGGGCAATTTAATTGTTTTTTTTTTTTAAGATAAAATAGCAATGAGAAGTCATAGATTTCTTATGCATTTAGGTCTTACACAACTGTAAATTTAAAATACCTTTGTATTTTATTGAATACAAACAAAACTGTAAAATCAGTGCCATATACATATAAACAAACATTGTAAATGATGTTGCTCAGCTGAAGTTAGATATCTATAAACAGTATAATTATGGTACAAATCTGTATTAGGGTTTTCCAGAAAAACAGAACCAATAGGAGATATATATATATATATAAATTTATTACAAGGAATCAGCTCATGCAATTACAGAGGCTAGGAAGTCCCAAGATCTGCAGTCAGCAAACTGGAGATCCAGTAAAGCTGATGGTGTAGTTCCAGTCTGAGACTGAAGGTCTGAGAAGCAGAATAGCTGATAGTGTAACTTCAAGTCCAAAAACTGGAAGACATGAGTTCCAAGAAGAGCCTAGGTTTCAGTTTGAGTCCAAAAGCAAGAAAAAGACCAGTGTCCCAGTTGAAACAGGCAGGAGGGGTTTCCTCTTGAACTTTTCGTCTTATTCAGGCCTCAATTGATTGGATGAGGCCCACCCACAATGGGGAGGGCAATCTGCTTTTGCCAGTCTACCAATTCAGAAGTTAATCTCATCCAGAAACACCCTCACAGATGCAACCAGAAAAATATTTGATGAAATGTCTGGGCACTCAGTGGCCTAGTTAAGTTGACATATAAAATTAGCCATCACATATTCTTATTCTATATTGAAACTATTTTTAAAAACTTTGTTCACTTGCACATCATGACAATTTTTCTTTTTTCACTCATCATCATTTAACCCTAACTTTACTATAGTTTTTTTCACTTAACCATTGGCTATTGGAGTAAAACTAATTATTGTCTAAGAGATTAATTTCAGTGACTTACTTTTTATTTGAGTGTTCAATATGAAAGCATCTGCTATTAAAATACCATCTAATTTATCCAGAAAGTGTTTACATTTTTAACTATGCATTATAATATAAATGAAAGAACAAAATGAAAAAAAAAATACAGAAAAGTCCAGATCTTTAAGATGTATACCCTGAACCTAAGAGATACATAGATTATAATTTAAGAAGTATGCTGTTAAGGGTGTTCTGAAGTTTATATATTATACATATATAAACAAATAAGCCTGAAATAAAACATTATTTTAATAAAAGGAAAATTTAAAAAAATAATAAAATGCTTTTGTTATAAAATTATTTTAGTAACAAAGAAAAATTTCTTCCATAAATTTCTCCTTTTCTTCACATAACTTTTTCCTTTGCCAAGCAGTCAACAAATAAAAAGCTTCATTTCTTACAAACCAATTCTTAATATTAGTCCTCATTATACTTTCACTGTTTATATACACACACATACATATATATGTGTGTATATATATACAGTGAATATTCATTGTAGATGATGGGTGAATGGAAAAAGTTAGAGATAGATGGATAGATAAGAGAGATAACAGATTAATTTCTGGCAAAAAGATTTTTCTCCAGTAATTAGAATGAGGAATGAATGATTTTATTTCAAAAGGTATGGGAATAAGTAAAATTTTTAAATTATCTGCCTGGTAAATACCTTCTTCCTTTCTTCTCTGTCCTGTTTCCCAATGAAATACACCAATACACTTATCACCACCCTGGCTGCTCATCTTGAACTCATTTGAACGATGTTAGCACTGCGTTTATACTTTATGACTAATCTGAGAAAATGGGTGTGGGCCTTTAAATATTCTTCCTTTGCCAGCTGGCACTAAAGCTTTGCCACTAGAGGGTCTAGGGAGGAAAAGGTTTTACTTCCTGTACCCAGTTGGCTGGTCCCTGCAGTCCCAGTTTCTCCAGTACCACACTCCTGAAGGGTCTGGCTGCCAGAAGCATTCAGAAACCAATGGCCTCCCCCACCAAGCCCTGGGGAAACACCTCCGTATTCACAGCTTTCTTCTGCAACCTAGAAGGCTGATTTCTAGTGATTCCAAAGAACAACCTCTGGTAAATTCCATCAGCAGGACAACTCTGCTCTCTAGGGAGCTACAGTCAGGCCTTCTCCACCAATATCTGAATTTCAGCCTTGGGGAGATAATGGTACTACTTGAGTGTTCTGTCTCAACCTTAGATGAGGTGGCTAGTATATATTAGTATAATATAGCATAGCATAGTATAATATATGATTGTATTATTCTGAGCTGAATTTTGTCTCCCCAAAATTCAGATGTTGAAGTCCTAATGCACAGTACAGCAGAATGTGACTGTATTTGGGAATAAGTTAAAATGAGGTCCTTAAGGTGGACCCCAATACAATCCAACTGATATTCTTATAGAAAGAGGAAATCTGGCCATGCAAAGACACCAGGGATGCACACACACAGAGGAAGGACCATGTGAAGTTGTAGAGAGAAGACAACCATCTACAAGCGAAAGGGAGAGGTCTCAGGAGAAGCCAAATCTGCTGACACCTTGATCTTGGGCTTCCAGCTTCCTGAAATGTGAGAAAATTAGTTTTTGTCGTTTAAGCTGCCCAGTCTGTTATATTTTGTTATGGTATCCCTAGCAAACTAATACATATATAATCTCCTAGTATATTACATACTATATCTGGTATTGCTACATTCTTTACAGTTCTTGTTCATTCCCACTAGCCAATCCCTCCTTACTCCAATCTCTTGTTATAGTTTAATAATTTTCTATATAAAACTTTCCTTGTTCAAATTACTGTGTGGTTTCTCTCCCTCTTAATTGGATCCAGACTGATGCAATGTTCTAGCAAACACAATTTATTATCCTCTCTAAATCACATAATGCCCACCAGAGTAAGAATGAAAAGATTTTCACAAGTTCTGAAATTTTTTTTGTAGCCATAGTGAGACCCTCAAACATGAGAGAAAGTTTTGCTTAGATATAGCACATCTTTATTATCGACATAAATCCACATGTCTTTCTTTTGCACATGTTTTAAAAATGTCCATTTTTAGTTTAAAAAATATCTAGCTTATATTTTTAATCCTCCTTCCAAATTTTTAGATATTATCAAATACCCTGGTGAAATCAAGACCAATTATATCTATAACACTGCTATTAAGAAGTTAGATTTAGTAACTTCTATCCTTTCATTTATGATCAACTATCTATTTAGTTCCTACTGTTGCCCTGTGTATAAGGTAAGAATAATGCATATAGCTCTCATTATAGCTAATATGTAAATAAATTATGATGATACGAATGGGAACAGTGTTATCATTGAAGTATGAACAAAATTTTGCAGAGAATAGAGACATTAGTTCATACTGATGTGGTTTGGTAAGACCAGCACCACAGCACGGGTAGCGTGTGAATTAACTTTTGAGCTTAACGTAATACTACACCAAACTGGAAAAAGCTAGGCAGGGGAATAATTAATACATCAACAATATTTTTTTAAATGAGGCAAATTCTGGTATTAGTAAAGAACCAAGTATGAACAGAGAGAAACTCTGATTGGCAGTATGGAGAGAAGGTAGCTGAAAATAAACTATAAAATATATATGTGGATGTAGGTCTTGCTGTTCTATCAATATTACAGTAGAAGAGGTTTCTTCAAGCTTTGCTCATATTGTTTTATATTTGAGAGTATGGCCTAAGCTAAATGACCATCTTCCTAAGTCTGTAAGTGAATACATATAATAGAAATGGAAAATAAAATTTTTGGTGCTAACAAAGGGCTCCTCCAGCTTGTCTAGGAGATCAATTTCCTAAGCCCTGTTAGACAAATAGAATTTCTCTCTATGTGTTCATTCTTTCAGATCCAGTTTTGTTTGGTTGTTTTGCTTTGTTTTGGTTGTGTTAGTTGACAAAATTTAATAAAGCACCTTCATGTCATATGGACTCTAATTACTGTTGGAAATAGATCAGTTAACAAGATGACATGGTCCAACCCTTGCGGAGTTTATAATCTAGATGAGAAGAAAGCTTTTAACAGAAAATTACAAATATATTTTAATTACAAAATATATAAAAGCTACTAGTAAACATGGAGTGTTAAGAAGCATGCTAAATCTTACTTCCTTAATTCCTTTCCTTCTATATGAGTAATTTATTTCCAAAGTCCAAAAGTCATTAAATAATTGTCAAATTCTACTCCTAGCCAATATGGAGTAACAGGAAACTGTTCAATTGTCCTGCAAAGTTTATCACATTCTAGATTTTGCTAATTGCATCCTTGAGATGTAAACGCTTTTCTGACCTCTGTAATTTCTTTCAATGACTCTTAGATCTAGAGGCTATTTTTTAATTTAATTACCTATTTATTTGCAGAATATTTCATAGATGGTATTGAGTACTTCCTATTGAATCATATTCAAAGTGCTTTTTTATATTATGTTAAGATTGATTAGTATGTTTAGGTTTAAAGTATCCCATCAGCTTTTTACCTAAGAATTTTTTCAGCCACTGATGATCTAAATCCATTATTTTATTAGGGATTATAAAATGGTGACATTCTATGATTTTTTATCATTTATTAGCTGGCATTCTTTTATTAAATATTTTCCATTGTCAATAACTTGATTACTTTCAGGTACCATTTTATGAGACAGAATAAATGTTTCACTCTCTCCTTTTATTCATTAGTTTTCAGAATAAAAAATTAGTCTCCTAGCAATATCCAAGAATAACCAATTAGGGTTATTTTTAATATCGAATTATGATAGAGATTTTAATATTTTTCTGTCTTTCAATCAACTGCAATTATTTTTATTTTTATGCTGAAATTTTTCTATCTTTTGGCCAGAGTCAGACACTTCAAGTTGATGTCAACCTGTTTTTTCTTCAGAAGAAAGAAAAAGGTTTTATCTTTCAGTACCTCTAACAACAGTTTTTTTTTTTTTTTTCTAACGTTTCAAACAGGATTCCATATTTTAAGTTTGCACTGGGTCTTGAAAATTAAGTAGCTAATCTTTCCCACTGCAATTTCATATCCCATAGTCAACAGTTACAACTGTCAATACACAGGACTGCAGACAGTAAAGGGGAACCCATACAGATAATGGCCTTTTTAGAGCTCTGGGAGCTTCCATCCTTTTGATATGACTTCGGAAATTTTTGATAGTTTCCTCACTTTCAGTGCAAGATGATTTAGTCTCATCTTGAACATTTATTGCCCTATATCAGGAATCAGCCACTTCCCTAAATATCCCTAGTTCTTTAGGGGAAAATGATATTTAAAGACCACAGTCTAGTACCTGAGGTGTTTATGCTACTGGTTTGGTAATTGCTTTTAGGACTTTATATTGAGTTGAGATAGAAACATTATTTTCAAGATAAAACACATCAAATAATCATATTGATTGTCAATTCAAATTTAGAAATACAGAGTTTTATATAAGGTCTTGACTTTAGTGTCTCCTTCTCCTGCCTGATTAGTTGCCATCAACTCATTATACTAAAATTAAGTTTCCATTTTTTGACCTTTGCAACTACCTCTTAGGTCTTCTTCCTCTGAACCCCTTCTTATACTTCCATAACATTCTATGTGTGAACCATTATATGAGACTCACCACACTGCATTGTGCTAGCTATTTTTCTCCATTGTTTCTACTTATAGATTATGAGGACTTTGAAGTTAGAATCCTTATCTGAAATCCTCACTGCCAACATGGGTCACTGGTCAAAAATGTTGAATGAATGAATTAAAAACAAAAGTGACAAGTCCACCTGAAAATGCTTTTAAATAATTCCTACTTCTGCATTAAAATGATAAGTAGTAATATCATTGAGACTAACATTTTAAAAGTTCATGATAGAGGAAGTCATTTTTATGCTTTCAATGGGATCCTTGGTAAAGATACTAAGGAATATTTATCCTCACAATTCTTAATATTATATCTGACATTCTCAATATTATATTCAGTTCTACATACGTGAAACAGGAAGCTCTTTTATTAATTAAGAGGGAACTACAGATGAAACATTAGCCAATAATATGTTAGCCCAAGGCTTTATCCTGTTGCTGTTATCAGACAGAGTGTGCCAGATTCCTTCCAGCCATGAATAGAAGAAGAAGAAGAAGAAGAAGAAAGGAGAAGGAGAAGGAGAAGGAGAAGGAGAAGGAGGAGAAGGAGAAGGAGAAGGAGAAGAAGGAGAAGAAGACAAAGGAGAAGAAGAAGAAAGAGGAGGAGGAGAAGAGGAAGAAGGGAAGAGTTTTCAAATACAACTTCTAGGCTCTGTCATGGTTTGGACTTGAAGCTCTTAGCTTTAAGGTCAACACAATACTTTTTTCAACCTTTCTCATTCACCTCCAAACCTTTCTCTATTACCTACATGGCCCATGGCTCAACCCTGCAATATTTCCCACTTATAGGTTTTCTCCCTGCTACTTATTTTCTAAAGCTTTTCAGAAATGTTTTAAGTGGGTTTCATGGTCTTCTGTGCCTCATAGGGATGTTTCAAATTAACTCTTTCCAACATCACTCACTTACTATCCACATTTCTCTCCCTACCCACTAAAAATATTTTGTTAAAATAGAATTAAATGTACAGTTAAATACACGTTACAGTGTTCTATCACAAATATATAATGAAGTCAGGATCTTTAACAGAGGAATATAAATCACATATGTCAAATTAATGTTGTGTAGGTTTCAATAGAATTATTTTTATAATTGTCACAAAAATGCTAATAAAGTAATCAAAAATTATAAGGAGAACTACAATTACAATTCTTGTAACTGGAAATAACAGTATAACTAAATTGTTTAGAAATTATTCCAAAAAAATTAATTAATAAAATATGGGGCCTCTGACGATAAAAGAGATGTAAATTTTCAAATAATATTTAAAAATCCCACCACATAGAGAAATATATTGAGTACTTTCTCTAAACTATTAGTTTAACTTTTATAAATGGCAATAGTTGTACAGAGTATACGATATTTAAGACATATTGATGTATATACTTTCCTTGTACATAGTCAGCAGGTAACACACTAAGGGCATAACTTAATATATCAATTAATATAAATATTTGATAGTTACATTAGTGTTTATGGATCAATTAATATAAATATTTATTATAAAACACTAATCATAAAATTTAGGCTATTTCAGAATAATTTTCTTTTAAAACCCTATACTCCTAAAAATTGTTTTTGCTTTAGTTTGTAGTTATTTTTGTCTCCCTCATATGTAATCTAGGTACTCTAATAACTTGACATGAAAGTTTATCTCCTTCTGATTCTCATCATCAAAAATTCAGAGAGACATTACATAATAATTTATAGAGAAAATAAAGCCTCATTGATTTAAAAACATGTTCACAAATCACATTACATCAGCAGAGTTCATGGTTCAATTCAAGAAGAAAAACCTTCCCCACCTCTCATTACATCTTTTCTTGACCTCCTCTTTGCTCTTCCACTAGGATGGCAGACTTGATTCCATCTGTTAAATAAACAGTGTGCTAGAAATTTGCATTATCCAGAGCCCTGGTAGAAAACAGATGACCTATTCTAAGTGGATAATATGGGGAAAGTTTAGTATAGTTAAAAGACTATTTACAAAGATGTGGCTGGGATAAAAGAAGCAAATTCAGTAACGGGTTTTCTGCAAGAGAAAAGAAGCCCTCTATCTCTCTTTAGCCTGAGGCTACAAGGGAAGGGGTGCTTACCAGAACCCCAAGGGGGTGGCTGCATGGAGAGGGACAGTTGACAGAAGCTGTGACCTTCAGCAGAGAAGCACAGCCAACCCACAACAAACTATCAGGGGCAACAAATACCCCAACCTTACTCTTCCCTCAGACTCTGATGTCCTGTAGACACTTTGCATTGGCTGAATATCACCTGGAACCTAAATGCAAAGGAAGTTTTATGGGACCTAATGCAGTCAGTGCCTTTCAGGTAGGAAAGAAGGGGGCTCAAAGTATTCTGAAAGGACAAATGAAAGGTAGGTAGCACGATATCCTAATAGATAATTTTAAAAATAGCAACCAGTAAACAAAGATTACTTGGCTATAAGCACATTTATTATAATTTTATAATCAAAATATAACACTGTCAATCCCCTGTAGTTTATTACTCTCCCTGTACTTATTACTGTGTACCATATAATATATTTTACTTATTAATTTTGTTACCATCTTTTTGCCCTACTAGAATGTAACTTCCATAAAGGCATAGATTTTTCTGTTTTATTCAGTGCTGTGTTCCCAGCAGCCAGATCTCTGCTTCATTTACTGTAGTTACTATAATAGTTTTTGAATGAAGGAATTGGAGAATATGAAGACATTTTAGTGCTAAAACTATAATTTATAAAAACTGTGAAAGTAAACAAATTCATGGGATATACATACTTACATATAGAGGATTGTTTAGGGGTCTTATTCATGTTTCTAAACTACTTTATAATAATCTGTCTCTGGCTTCAAATAGAAGAGATAATAGTATATTTTCTAGCTTGAGTAAAGCTCGGACTCCTTTCCAAGGAGTTAAAATAGTGCATTTATTTTGAAGTCAAAGAGACCTGGAAGATAAATCTATAGATAAGCATAGGAACCTCAAAACAAAGAAAATCTTATAAGTACAGTAAAATGAAATGTTTGATATGGCATCTTCTCACTTTGCTTTTATCTTTTGTTATCTAACTGGTATCTAGACATTATTATGAGGAGAGAAAAAGTAAGCAAAGATTGGAAGGTTTCATCTAACATCGTAGGACTCAGAGCAGTTCTGTCACTTGTCAGCTATTTGACTTTGAGTTGTTTCAATGCCTTAGACTTCAGTTTCACTGGTTATGCTGCTAGATTAATAATATCTATTTCTCTGAGTTGTGGAGATTACAAGAGATAACCTACAGAAATCATGCCTACCTCCCACTGTCATTACTTGGTTGTGAAAAGTATTTCCTGGGACCATAAATCTTCTGAGACCATTCCTTGTTTGGTAATCAAGAACCTAATAGTACAAATGTTCAAATTCTTAAATGAGTAGTACCAAATCAACTAGAAAATTCTTGGTCACCCCACATGTAGTCATGCCATCTTCCCAAACATCTAGTTAGAGTCAGTGTAGTAAGAACTACTTTTATGTTATCTCCAACTGCAACCTCTAAGTTAAAACATTGAGAGAGTCTGGGTTGTATGAAGTAGAGCAATTTAGATATATAGTCTTTTCCTTTTCTCTATCTCTTGCCCATCTTCATGTTATTTTTTTCCTACCATTACAAAAGATGATAGTAAATGATGACATGAAATGGTTTACTGTTTATAATCTCTTATTAACATTCTACTATAACTAGTAAGTCTTTCTTTTATTTTCTTCTTTCAAGAAATGAAAGGTTAATGAGGGGTTAAGTCCATGCAATTACTATTCCTCAGAACTAAGTTAATTCACTTCTTGCAATATACGGTTGGATCATGTTTCTCAGTGTGTATAAAAGTTATGTACACATTATACTGTATACAATATATCATAGTTTAGTAAATGTGCCATAGCATTAAGTCTAAAAAAAGTACATACCTTAATTAAATAATACCTTATTATGGATTTTGGAACGAAGATGGCAGAGTAGAAGGACGTGCTCTCACTCCGTCTTGCAAGAACACCAGGATCACAACTAGCTCCTGGACAATCATTGACAGGTAGACACTGGAACTCACCAAAAAAGATACCCCAAAGACAAAGGAAAAGCCACAATGAGATGGTAGGAGGGGTGCAATCACAGTAAAATCAAATCCCATAACTGCTGGGTGGGTGACTCACAAACTGGAGAACACTTATACCACAGAAGTCCACCAACTGGAGTGAAGGTTCTGAGCCTCACATCAGGCTTCCCAACCTCGGCGTCTGGCAATGGGAGGAGGAATTCCTAGAGAATCAGACTTTGGAGGCTACTGGGATTTGATTGCAGGACTTTAACAGAACAAGGGTAAACAGAGACTCCACTCTTGGAGGGCACACACAAAGTAGTGTGTGCATCAGGACCCAGGCGAAGGAGCAGTGACCCCAAGGGATATTGAACCAGACCTACCTGCTAGTGTTGGAGGGTGTCCTGCAGAGGGGGGTTGGCTGTGGCTCACTGTGGGAACAAGGACACTGGCAGCAGAAGGTCTGGGAAGTACTCCTTGATGTGAGCCCTCCCAGCATTCAACATTAGCCCGACCAAAGAGCCCAGGTAGGCTCCAGTGTTGGGTTGCCTCAGGCCAAACAACCAACAGGGAGGGAACCCAGCCCCACCCATAAGCAGTCAAGCAGATTAAAGTTTTACTGAGCTCCACCTACCAGTGCAACAGTCAGCTCTACCCATCACCAGTCCCTCCCATCACAAAAGTTGCATAAGCCTCTTAGATAGCCTCATCCACCAGAGGGCAGACAGCAGAAACAAGAAGAACTACAATCCTGCAGCCTGTGGAACAAAAACCACATTCACAGAAAGATAGACAAGATGAAAAGGCAGAAGGCTATGTACCAGATGAAGGAAAAAGATAAAACCCCAGAAAAACAACTAAATGGAGTGGAGATAGGCAACCTTCCAGAAAAAGAATTCAGAATAATGATAGTAAAGATGATCCAGGACCTTAGAAAAAGATAGGAGGCAAACATCAAGAAGATGCAAGAAATGTTTAACAGAGACCTAGAGAATTAAAGAACAAACAAACAGAGATGAACAATACAATAACTGAAATGAAAACTACACTAGAAGGAATCAATAGCAGAATAACTGAGAAGAAGAACGGATAAGTGACCTGGAAGACAGAATGGCAGAATTCACTGCTGCAGAACAAAATAAAGAAAAAAGAATGAAAAGAAATGAAGACAGCCTAAGAGACCACTGGGACAACATCAAACACAACAACATTAGCATTATAGGGGTCCCAGAAGGAGAAGATAGAGAGAAAGGACCAGAGAAAATATTTGAAGAGATTATAGTTGGAAACTTCCTTAACATGAGAAAGGAAATAGCCACCCAAGTCACCAAGGAGAAACATGTCGAGACATATAGTAATACAATTGGCAAAAATTAAAGACAAGGAAAAATTATTAAAAGCAGCAAGGGAAAAATGACAAATAACATACAAGGGAACTCCCATAAGGTTAACAGTTGATTTCTCAGCAGAAACTCTACAAGCCAGAAAGGAGTGGCAAGATATACTTAAAGTGATGAAAGGGAAGAACCTACAACCAAGATTACTCTACCCCTTAAGGATCTCATTCAGATTCAATGGAGAAATCAAAAGCTTTACAGGCAAGCAAAAGCTAAGAGAATTCAACACCACCAAACCAGCTCTACAACAAATGCTATAGGAACTTCTTTAAGTGGGAAACACAAGAGAAGAAAAGGATCTACACAAACCCAAAACAATTAAGAAACTGGTAATAGGAACATATATATTGATAATTACCTTAAACGTGAATGGATTAAATGATCCAACCGAAAGACAAGCTTGCTGAATGGATACAAAAACAAAACCCATATATAAGCTGTCTACAAGAGACCCACTTCAGACCTAAGGACACCTTCAGACTGAAAGTGAGGGAATGAAAAAGATATTCCATGCAAATGGAAATCAAAAGAAAGCTGGAGTAGCAATACTCATATCAGATAAAATAGACTTTAAAATAAAGAATGTTACAAGAGACAAGGAAGGACACTACATAATGATCAGGGGATCAATTGAAGAAGAAAATATAACAATTATAAATATATATGCACCCAACATAGGAGCACCTCAATACATAAGGCAACTGCTAACAGCTATAAAAGAGGAAATCGACAGTAACACAATAATAGTGGAGGACTTTAACACCTCACTTACACCAATGGACAGATTATATAAAATGAAAATAAATAAGGAAACAGAAGCTTTAAGTGACACAATAGACCAGATAGATTTAATTGATATTTATAGGACTTTCCATCCAAAAAGAGCAGATTGCATTTTCTTCTCAAGTGCACATGGAACATTCTCCAGGATAGATCACATCTTGGGTTGCAAATCAAGCCTCAGTAAATTTAAGAAAATTGAAATCATATCAAGCATCTTTTCTGACCACAACGCTATGAGATTAGAAATGAATTACAGGGGAAAAATGCATAAAAAACACGAACACATGGAGGCTAAACGATACGATACTAAATAACCAAGAGATCACTGAAGAAATCAAAGAGGAAATCAAAAAATACCTAGAGACAAATGACAATGAAAACACGATGATCCAAAACCTATGAGATGCAGCAAAAACAGTTCTAAGAGGGAAGTTTATAGCTATACAAGCCTACCTCAAGAAACAAGAAAAATCTCAAATAAACAATTTAACCTTACACCTAAAGGAACTAGAGAAAGAAGAACAAACAAAACCCAAAGTTAGCAGAAGGAAAGAAATCATAAAGATCAGAACAGAAATAAATGAAATAGAAACAAAGAAAACAATAGCAAAGATCAATAAAACAAAAAGCTGGTTCTTTGAGAAGATAAACAAAATTGATAAACCATTAGCCAGACTCATCAAGAAAAAGAGGGAGAGGACTCAAATCAATAAAATTAGAAATGAACAAGGAAAAGTTACAACAGACACAGCAGAAATACAAAGCATCCTAAGAGACTACTACAAGCAACTATGCCAATAAAATGGACAACCTGGAAGAAATGGATAAATTCTTAGAAACGTATAACCTTCCAAGACTGAACCAGGAAGAAATAGAAAATATGAACAGACCAATCACAAGTAATAAAATTGAAACTGTGATTAAAAATCTTCCAACCAACAAAAGTCCAGGACCAGATGCCTTCACAGGTGAATTCTATCAAACATTTAGTGAAAAGCTAACATACAGCCTTCTCAAACTCTTCCAAAAAATTGCAGGGGAAGGAACACTCCCAAACTCATTCTATGAGGCCACTATCACCCTGATACCAAAACCAGACAAAGATACTACAAAAAAATAAAATTCCAGACCAATATCACTGATGAATATAGATGCAAAAATCCTCAACAAAATACTAGCAAAGAGAATCCAACAACATTAAAGGAATCATACACCATGATCAAGTGGGATTTATCCCAGGGATGCAAGGATTCTTCAATATATGCAAATCAATCAATGTGATATGCCATATTAACAAACTGAAGAATAAAACCCATATGATCATGTCAATAGATGGAGAGAAAGCTTTTGACAAAATTCAACACCTATTTATGCTAAAAACTCTCCAGAAAGTGAGTATAGAGGGAACCTACCTCAACATAATAAAGTCCATATATGAGAAAGCAACAGCAAACATCATTCTCAGTGGTGAAAAACTGAAAGCATTTCCTCTAAGATCAGGAACAAGACAAGGATGTCCACTCTCACCACCATTATTCAACAGTTTTGGAAGTCCTAGCCACAGCAATCAGAGAAGAAAAAGAAATAAAAATTGGAAAAGAAGAAGTAAAACTGCCACTGTTTGCAGATGACATGATACCATTCATAGAGAATCCTAAAGATGCCACTAGAAAACTACTAGAGTTAATCAATTAATTTGGTAAAGTTGCAGGATACAAAATTAATGCACAGAAATCTCTTGCATTCCTATACAAATGATGAAAAATATGAAAGAGAAATTAAGGAAACACTCTCATTTACCACTGCAACAAAATGAATAAAATATCTAGGAATAGGAATAAACCTACTTAGGGAGACAAAAGAACTCTATGCAGAAAACTATAAGACACTGATGAAAGAAATTAAAGATGATACCAACAGATGGAGAGATATACCATGTTCTTGGATTGGAAGAATCAATATTGTGAAAATGACTATACTACCCAAAGCAATCTACAGATTCAATGTAATCCCTATCAAACTACCAATGGCATTTTTTATGGAACTAGGACAAAAAATATTAAAATTTGTATGAAGACACAAAAGACCTCAAATAACCAAAGCAGTCTTGAGGGAAAAAAACGGAGCTGAAAGAATCAGACTCCATGACTTCAGACTATACTACAAAGCTACAGTAATCAAGACAATATGGTACTGGCACAAAAACAGAAACATAGATCAATGGAACAAGATAGAAAGCCCAGAGATAAACCCACGCACCCATGGTCAACTAATCTATGACAAAGGAGGAAAGGATATACAATGGAGAAAAGACAGCCACTTCAATAAGTGATGCTAGGAAAACTAGACAGCTACATGTAAAAGAATGAAATTAGAACACTCCCTAACACCATACACAAAAATAAATTCAAAATCCATTAGAGATCTAAATGTAAGACTGGACACTATAAAACTCTTAGAGGAAAATATAGGAAGAACACTCTTTGACATAAATCACCACAAGATCTTTTTTGATCCACCTCCTAGAGTAATGGAAATAAAAACAAAAATAAACAAATGGGACCTAATGAAACTTCAAAGCTTTTGCACAGCAAAGGAAACCATAAACAAGATGAAAAGACAACCCTCAGGATTGGAGAAAATATTTGCAAACAAACCAATGGACAAAGGATTAATCTCCAAAATATATAAACAACTCATGCAGCTCAGTATTAAAAAAACAAACAACGCAATCCAAAAATGGGCAGAAGACCTAAATCAACATTTCTCCAAAACATACAGATGGCCAAGAAGCACATGAAAATTTGCTCAACATCACTAATTATTAGAGAAATGCAAATCAAAAAAACAATGAGGTATCACCTCACACCAGTTAGAATGGGCATCATCAGAAAATCTACAAACAACAAATGCTGGAGAGGCTGTGGAGAAAAGAGAACCCTCTTGCACTGTTGGTAGGAATTTAAATTGATACAGCCACTATGGAGGACAGTATGGAGGTTCCTTAAAAAACTAAAAATAGAATTACCATATGATCCAGCAATTGCACTACTGGGCATATACCCAAAGAAAACCATAATTCAAAAAGACACATGCACCCCAATGTTCCTTGCAGCACTATTTACAATAGCCAGGTCATGGAAGCAACCTAAATGCCCATTGACAGATGAATGGATAAAGAAGATATGGTACATATATATAATGGAATATTACTCAGCCATAAAAAGGAACAAAATTGGGTCATTGATTGAGACGTGGATGGATCTAGAGTCTGTCATACAGAGTGAAGTAAGTCAGAAAGAAAAACAAATATCATATAGTAACACATATATGTGGAACCTAGAAAAATTGTACAGGTGAACTGGTTTGCAAGGCAGAAGTTGAGACACTGATGTAGAGAACAAATTATGCACAACAAGTGGGGAAAGTGGCGGGGGGTGGTGGGGTTGTGGTGGGATGAATTGGGAGATTGGGATTGACATGTATACACTGATGTACATAAAATTTATGACTAATAAGAACATGCTGTATAAAAAATTAAATTAAATTAAAAAATAAAAAACCTTATTACGAAAAAATCCTAACCATAATTTGCCATCAATTAATCATAATCTTTTTTCAGTAGTAACATCAAAGATCACTGATCACAGATCATCATAACAAATATAATAAAATGACAAAGTTTGAAATATTGTAAGATTTACCAAAATGTGACACAGAGACACAGTGACCAAATGCTACTGGAAAAATGGTACTGATAGACTTGCTCCACACAAGATCACGAAAAAATTTCAATTTGTAAAACAAACAAACAAACAAAATATATATATATAATATCTGTGAAGTACAATAAAGTGAAACACAGCAAAATGAGGTACACCTGTATTTAAATGTAGCAAATCGAATCACTACTATGTATAAATGTACACTCTTACTGGATATCATGAACTAGAACTTCTAAAGGAATACTCTTCATAAACTACATGGTATCCTTCATCTGTACCTATTTCCAAATGTTTTCTCTTCTGAGAGTAGTCAGAACATTATGATTTTGAAAATATTCATACATTTTTTCTTGAAAATAAATGACCAAAAGGAAAATGGATATCCACAAAACAAAGGAAACAAAATATGATGAAATAAATTCCTTTTAGTTCACCAAGTCCTACCAAGAACCAGGAAGAACAGAACCACCACCAGAGCATTGATATAGTTTTAAACTCAAGAAAGTAGAATGTTAATATTACACCATAAAAAAATTTTAAAAAACTCTCCATTTTTTTCATTGAAAGCAATAGGGGAACTTTGCATGTTATTAATCTGAAGCTAAAAATGAGAGAACATGGTTAACCTTTCTAAAACAATTGTCTTTCCTACGGGTTGGTTCTGCCTCTGTGATCATATAATTTCCATGCTGTTTTATGCATTCCCTATGGCTGAATCAACTACAATATCATTGCATATTAAAATTTCAACACATAAATGCACATTTAAATACTGTGCTTGATATAAAAGTCATGAAGAGACTGGAGGCAAGTTGGAGAAACTATTGAGTTTAATAAAGAGATCAATATAGCTGAACAGACACATTATAGCCTTATTTTCCAAGATTTCTCACATACACTCAAAAGAAACCAAAAACAAAACAAAACAGTTTTTCCAGAATGCTTTTAGTGACAAAGTAGATCTCCTTATGAAGCAATAAAAAACATTATTTTTAGTGTCACAACATTTTTGGAATAATTTTAATCTGGGTCACATATTTTTAGCAGTCCATTAACTCTTGAAAGGAAGAATGTACAATATATAAATTGATACCTATGAATCCTTTTCATTGATTTCTTCATTTATGTAAATTTCTAATAGAATAAAATCAATTGATAATGAATTATATTTTGGATAATGGATTTATGAAAAAGTCAGTCTTTCAAGAGTATCTATTTTATCCATGTCTACATATTCACACCTATAAAAGAAGTTACCCTTTACCCAAAATTATGTAAAGAGTTGTTATTTAAGCAGCTGTTTTGTTCAAAAGTAAATGTTTCCACATTGTGACTCTGCCTCACTTCTTCAGCAACCAAATCATTTCAGAAATCAGTTTCTATTTAGAGCAAATATTTTATCTTAACTTCTAAGCTTCTCATACGTATGAATGGAGAGAATATTTTCATTTGATTCTTCTATAAGTGCAGTAGACATAACTATAGTAGTGGAGTGGGTTTCATTTGCTTAGGCTTTTGAAAATGTATGGTATGAGTTACTGGTACTTACGCGACTCGATTGATTCAAAGTTACCCTATGAAATATTTTACTGAAAAGAGGTATTCTTTAACTGAGAAGGTCGTGTCCTGATGCCATAAATACATTTAGACCATCTTGAGTACCAGGTAACCATAAAATAAAAATAGGCAGGGGGTAAGACAAAGATATTAAAATTATTTATCTTAGATAAAACTGAAACCATACAACAATGGCTAAAGACAGTTAAAGATTTTACATTAAGATGAACTAAAATCTTCTCTTTTCAGAAATTTTCTATATCAGGAGACCATTTCTTTGAATCTTGGCAAAAATCTAAATTTGCTTTAAAAATCAGCTATATTATTTTGCAAAAAAGTACTCAATTAAAACAGGGATCATTACATATTTATATATATTTGACCAGGTATTCATAGTATGATTTCATAGCATTATAAATATTATTTTTTCTAAATAAATGGAAAAATAATATAATAAAATAAAGAGCTATCTATAAATATGTCCATTTGAAGCTTTATCATATCAAAAAATTGGAAGCACATAAATGAATAAGAATAACAAATTTGTTAAATACTTCATGACCAGATTATTTACAAGGAGCAAAAAACTTTAAGATGATTTTTATGAAAATTTTTGAATAATAGGATATATGACCATAATTAAGAAAAAAATCATACAAATGTTATAAATAAAAGTATCTCAACTGTTCACATCACATAAATACATACACACGCACACCCCCCAAAAAAGTGGTTTAAGGTAATTAAGAATTTTATTTTATTTATACACTTAAAAAATTTTCAACTATTCAGTACTGAATCCATATTATTAGAAAATGCTATCTTAAATCAATAAAAGAATATTTGATATTATAGCCCCCAAATACCAAGACTTTATTTTCCATAATCATAATAAATATTTCTTTCAAAATACACCATCAAGGAGAAACTTGGATATTTGGAAATTTTATGGATTAACAATAGACTGACTATTTTAAATTCTTCACTTCCATGCTTACTTATATATATATATATTTTTTCTGGTACGTGGGCCTCTCACTGCTGTGGCCTTTCCCATTGCAGAGCACAGGCTCCAGACGCACAGGCTCAGTGGCCATGGCTCACAGGCCTAGCTGCTCCGTGGCATGTGGGATCTTCCCGGACCAGGGCAGGAACCCGTGTCCCCCACATCGGCAGGCGGGCTTTCAACCACTGCGCCACCAGGGAAGCCCCTTACTTATATCTTTAATCATACATATTTTAAAAGGAATAAACATTTATTAAGCCCACCTTTTTTCAAATCATAGGATGTAAGTTTGTTTTTCAAGCTGGTGAAATACTCAATCCCTGAAAATATTATTCAGATTCAAGTCTGAGAAACAGTGATTAAGAAAATAAAACATTTTTATGAATAACTTTCAATTAGATTTCCTGAAAAATATTTTCTATTTACAGCTGGTTTTTGTGTTAGTTATGATGAAAATAAAAATGCAAAAGTAAATATTCTCCCAGGACAATTGGACCTTAGAGAATATGTCCACAGACCATACTCTGGAAAACACTGAAAACCTAAGGTTCATGTTAGGGAATGCCTTTCAATACAAATCATCTCCTAAAATGTCTTTATTATTGATAACATTTTCCTGGAGATATAATCAAAATGAGAATGCTAAACTTTAAAAATGTCCCAGAAACCTCAGTTTTCCAGAATATGTCTTCAGGGTTTAGACTATTTGATGAAAATAATTGCATTGGTAGCACACCAATCCCATTGTAATAACAATAAAAATATTTAAATATTCATAACTGTATTTATATACGACCCATGGCAATTTTGTAACTATTTGTATTTCTATTTTCCAATAATGCAGAATTTAAAGCAGGCAAAATATTTCTCCTAAATAATCAGATGTTTTTGACTATTTAGAATGTTATCTAGTAGTTTCATTCCTATACGTAATTTTCACTTGCTTGAATTATCTAGATAATTGAAGTCAAAGGTCATTTTTTGGTTTCAATATCCTGACAATTTATGCATAGATTCAACTGTTGTTAATTTATAGTAGAGAAGTAAAATGTGTTTTTTAAAATGCATAATGACATATGAGATTCAATCCGTGGCTGTACATGGATCTCCCTGTACTCCCAATACTATGATGTGAACCTTGATAAACATTGATTGGTGGCCTCACCTACCTGCCACATATGTACTACTTTTTGTTACATGATGGGAAGAAAAATTTGTTCAATGTCACAAGAAAACCATATATATGCAACCATCATGTACATGCAAAAATATATTTGTTTAAATTTATATCAAAGCCTACCTTAATTTTCTCATTTCTGCTCTCCTGTGTTTAAATTACATGCAGATGATTTACTACATAAAAACCTTTACATTGTATTTTTATTAGAAAATATGCTGAAAAGATATTCAACATAGCTTTAAGAAGTAGAATACTAATTCTTTTTTACAATGCATTGCTGTCAACAGCAATATCAGGGCAGAGCTACACAGAAAATGATTCAACCTCCACAAGCTGCCAGTGTGAATACTATACAGCACATTCATAAATATGAAGACTGAAGGTATCATTATTCAATGTCCTGGAGAAAATGAAAACATGAGATTTTCCAGGATTCATCCTTTATGTGGAATAATTTAATTTTATCATATGCATTATTTTCTCTCAGCAAAGACCTGTTTTAACTCTTTTGATTTCATAAAACAATCAAATATTGAATCAACATGCAAGGAAATATTCAGATATGTCCTTTTTATGTTTTTTTGCACTCCCTTGAAAACATTTATGATGCGGTGTGCAAAGCAAAAAGCTGTAATCTCAGCTCCGATTATTACAATAATTTGATAATTAAGTTTTTTTAAACAAACTTAAATAATAATTAAGAATATTCTACAAAATAAGTATGTCTTTGTTCCATATGACAAATTGGATAGTTAAGTTTTCTATAAAGAAATACTACACGTATATGTGTATAATCGGAACAACAGGACACATAGAAGTCAAAAGGTCATTATTGTTCTGAAAATTACATGTTCTCATGCAAAATCTTATAGTCTTTATTGATGGACAATGTCATAAAGCCATCACTGTGTTTATAGACATTTAATTGAAGACAGCATAAAACGATAAACTAAGAAACATGCATGGTTGACTCCTCCAATTCAAAC